>NW_026777800.1:0-99408 GCF_028023285.1 Balaenoptera ricei
ATGACCTCTACAGTGGCCCTCCCACCTTCCCACCTGCATTAGGTGTTCTTTTTTTTTTGTAATTTATGTTTATGTATTTATTTACTGTTTGAACTTATTTATTCTACGTATTTATTTTTTTGGCTGCACTGGGTCTCTCATTGCTGTGCACGGGCTTTCTCTAGTTGGCGGCTAGCGGGGGCTACTCTTGCTTGCGGTGTGCGGGCATCTCATCGCGGTGGCTTCTCTTGTTGCGGAGCATGGGCTGTAGGCACGTGGGCTTCGGTAGTTGAGGCTCACGGGCTCTAGAATGCAGGCTCCGTCGTTGTGGCACATGCGCTTAGTTGCTGCACGGCATGTGGGATCTTCGCAGACCAGGGCTCGAACCCGTGTCCCCTGCATTGGCAGGCGCCACCAGGGAAGCCCTAGGTGTTCTCATATAGAGTCTAAAAACAGAGAGCACTGAGAGAAGGTAGTGGTTATTAAAGGCTCAGGATCTAAATTCTACCTGTCTCTACACCCCTTCCCAGCTGTCGATTTGACCCCATTTTTCAATGCTGACCTCATTGTTCAACTTTTCTCTGCCGTCTGTATACTCACCTTGAAAACTTGTTTCTGTGATGCGTTGAGCAGACACAGGGTGGCAGATTGCAGAGGTGGAAGCTGGTGGTCGGATATTTGTGGGCTGAATCTCCTTCAGTCCCATTCCCATTTCTGGTTGCCCAGAGGCCCTACTTCCTGTGTGTGACGCCGAGCCGTAGGATTGCGGGCAGGAGCCAAGTTCTCCATACAGTAAAGACCCCAGTGTGCCTTGGTTATAGTAATATACCTGGCTTCCTTCCTGGCAGGGAAGTGACAGGCGGCTATGCCCCTGATTTGTCCGTGGGCCTCCTGATCCAGCAGTTCCCTTGGCTCTGCCCCTGTCGTCAGCTGCCCCTAGGATAACTCTGAGCCCTAGCCACTTCTCTGGTAGATTTCCCTATTCCCCCACTACAGTCACACCTGAATAAGGCGACTCAGACCTTTCAGAGATGTGTCCTGAACCTCTTGTTTTCTGAAATACCTATCTGGTGGTTGTGAGACTTAAGGCCAGCGTCCCCGAGAGACTTTTTCTATTTCTCCTAGTAAACCTAGACTCCTCTTCTGTCACCTTCAACTCTACTCCAATTGTGTTCTTTCAACCCAGACCTCTGACCCTGCTTTTTACTTCTGCCATTTCATCCTCACTCCTGCTTCCTTTCCTAAATCCATACGTCTCTTTTGGCCTTCCTAGCCCTGGGCCAAGTTCCTTCCTCTTTGCTCAGTTTTTCCCCCTTTCCTTCATTCTCCCATCCAACTTTCAGTCCTTCCTTTCTCACGCCCCAGTTAGCAGCATCTGAAAATTCGAAAGGTTTGTTACTCGTCTATTAATTGTATTCCATTTACTTATTCAGTTCTATACCTGTCTTACCTGTGTATGGAAGAACAGCTGGTAGCCAAGGTGGCACCAAGAATCCTAGCAGCTCTCACTTGACGTATCCGTAGTAGTCGGCAATTTCCATTTCGTTTTCCCTCTCGGTGAAAAATTGCAGCTTGCCCGAAGAGGTGTATCTGGCAGCATTCTCCCGTTGTTGTTGAGCCCGCCTCTTCATGGCCTCTCGCTCTGGCCTCTGCTCTTGTTCGATGGGCTTTGACATGACTGGCTCAGGCACGTTGGGTTCCCTCCATGGAACTCGTTGCTTGCTGAAGTCTTGGAGTAGAAATTGGGTTTGGAGCTTGGGTGGGGCCTGGCGCTTATTCACAGCAGGGGGAACAGGCTCCCGCTGGAGAGGAGGGCCAGATGAAGTTTTGGAGGGTGCAGGCCTAGGAGCAGCAGACTGAGGGACACGAGGCTGGGTGTGGTTGGTCCAAGCCGGTTGGGTTGGGTTGGTCACAGTTGGCTGAGCTGGTTTGGCGGGGCCTGGCAAAGAGGCAGGAGCTGGCTGGGATGAATTGACTGCAGCAGGTTGAGCTGAGTCAGTAGAACCAGGCTGGGCACGGTAAGCCCCAGCAGGCCGATGTGAGGCCAGAGACTGGGGCCTCCGAGGAGCGGGTCGAGCTTGAGGCTTGTCCCAGGCAGAAAAAGGCAGAGGTATCAACTTGACCTTCCCAGGAGGAGGCCGCTCATACTGGGCTGGAGATGGACACTCTGTTTCAGCACTGCTGTCTGGTTTCTGGGCTTGGACTTGCGTTTTCTCAGGACCCTTCCCCTCACGTGGGGTATGCCGCCATGGCTGGATAGCTGGGGGTGGCTGGGGGTCTTTGGGGTTGCTTGACTTTCCCAAGAGCCGACAGGAAGAGAGCCCAGTTTTCGTCTCATTCTTCTTCCCCAGCGCATGAAGAACCTTCACAGACTCCAGCATGCGCACGCCAAGGGAGGTTCGAGGCTTTTGAAAGCTCTGTTGGAGAAGCTCAGTTTGGTGTTCCTTTCGCTTCGTGTGGGGGATTGCTGGCTTCTCTTCTGCCTTGACTTTGTTCCCTGACTGCTTGTTCTCTTCAGCCTTGTTTCTCCCTCTGGTCCTTTTGGTCTTTTCCTGCCCGTGGCTCTTAGTTTTGCTGATCTTTCTGGATGCAGCTTTCTGAGGTTTGCCTTGAGAGTGCTTGGCCGTGTTCACAGGAGCCCTGTCACTGACTGCAGCGTGGCAGGTAACCACTTCTCCCCCTAACAGGCACTCTGGTTTCTTTGGCTGGATTTTGGCCTTGGGAGCGCCACTGATAGGCTCAGAGGCTTTCTGTTTGTTCTTCCTGGGTTGATCAGAGGGAACCTTTATGACACTTGGCTTTTCCTGCACCTGATTCACCTTAATGGCTCTGGTGTCTTTAGCTTTGATCACGTGGGGACCTTGGGATTGATCAAGCTCTTTCAAAGGATTAAAGAGCTGGGGAAGGTGAATATCCTCCGCCAGTGTAGTAATGTCTGCAAGACCACTGCTAGGTTCAGTCCCATTTTCAAGTGTCCCTAGGTCCTGACGACTCCGGCTGTTCTCTCCCAGATCAGCATTTTCAGAACCAGGCTGCTCCTCTTGGCTGAGGGGATCGGTGCAGGCCAGCGGCTGGTGAATATCAGGGATTCCTAAAGGGAGTAGTGGAGGATCTTGGTTCTCTGTTGGGATCTGGTAGGCATCCAGAGGCTTTGAAAGCTTGGTTTTGATATCATCCACGTGCTTACTCTCTATTTGTCCCTGGCTTGGAGCTGGAGGCAGGGCCAGGAGACGCCTGGCACTCTGGACTGGAGCTGTCACTGAAATGTCCCCAAGTTCAGATGGTGGGTTACTCTCAAGTATGTGGCTGTTTCTGCTACTGCAGGACTTGGGGAGTTCTTGACGTTGTGTCACACAAAACGTCTGGCTTGGAGGTTGCAATCCCAGGGAATTTTTCATCACCAGGGGGGAGGTCTCCATCCCTACAAAGGGATCAAGGGAGAAGTCAGTCCCTGGTAAGTGAGATGCTCCCCCTAAACACCAACACAGCAGTCATGTACCTTTCAAGGGGTTCAGGGGCAAGATGGGCAAGGCATTTCTACTAACTCTTCTTAAGGATCATGGACAGTGCCCTATGCTACGAGGTAAGCGGTGACTGTTGTAATTCTTACTGGTGAGCCTTTCCTGTCACTGATTCTCGGCTCGCTTTGTATTTCATAGGACTGTTATAAGTCCAATACAAAATGAGTCTTATTTTTAAAAACCTGAAATGTTTTACAGAGCCTAGCATATTCTCATATAGGGTCCTTTCCATTCTCCCCACTCTCCCGAGAGGCCAAGAACACGTCACACCATGAACTAGGAGAGGGGGTAGAGCCCTTTCTGATGAAATACATCAGCAAAGACAGAGTCTTAGCCTGCTTGCTCTCTGGACAGGATCTCGGACCACAAGGTCTTCAATCCTGGTATAAATGAAGGAAGTGAGGACAGTTCAACTGGCACTCTCATAACAAGAGTTCTGAAACACCTTCCAAAGAGACTATAGCAGTAGATGAGGGAAGGGAGTGCTACAGTGTGGCAGTACAGGGGGAACGATCGGCTACAGCAGTGAAAAGTGTGGTACCGATTGGTGTGCTCTCGGGGTTCTTGTACATGTAGCATAGATGACCTCTACAGTGGCCCTCCCACCTTCCCACCTGCATTAGGTGTTCTTCTTTTTGTAATTTATGTTTATGTATTTATTTACTGTTTGAACTTATTTATTCTGCGTATTTATTTTTTTGGCTGCACTGGGTCTCTCATTGCTGTGCACGGGCTTTCTCTAGTTGGCGGCTAGCGGGGGCTACTCTTGCTTGCGGTGTGCGGGCATCTCATCGCGGTGGCTTCTCTTGTTGCGGAGCATGGGCTGTAGGCACGTGGGCTTCGGTAGCTGAGGCTCACGGGCTCTAGAATGCAGGCTCCGTCGTTGTGGCACATGCGCTTAGTTGCTGCACGGCATGTGGGATCTCCGCAGACCAGGGCTCGAACCCGTGTCCCCCGCATTGCATTGGCAGGCGGATTCTTAACCACGGCGCCACCAGGGAAGCCCTAGGTGTTCTCATGTAGAGTCTAAAAACAGAGGGCACTGAGCGAAGGTAGTGGTTATTAAAGGCTCAGGATCTAAATTCTACCTGCCTCTACACCCCTTCCCAGCTGTCGATTTGACCCCATTTTTGAATGCCGACCTCATTCTTCAACTTTCTCTGGCGTTTGTTATACTCACCTTGAAAACTTGTTTCTGTGATGCGTTGAGCAGGCACAGGGTGGCAGACTGCAGAGGTGGAAGCTGGTGGTCGGATATTTGTGGGCTGAATCTCCTTCAGTCCCATTCCCATTTCTGGTTGCCCAGAGGCCCGACTTCCTGTGTATGACGCCGAGCCGTAGGATTGCGGGCAGGAGCCAAGTTCTCCATACAGTAAAGACCCCAGTGTGCCTTGGTTATAGTAATATACCTGGCTTCCTTCCTGGCAGGGAAGTGACAGGCGGCTCTGCCCCTGATTTGGAATCTGAGATGGTGTTCCCTGAGCAAGGCTGGCAGAAAGCGATGGATGTAGAGGGACCATGTTCTTGGCGTCTGAAGTTTTATCATACTGGGCTGCCAGAAACATGGAGGAGGCAGCTGTGTGGCGGTCAGTGAGTGCCAGAGTAAAGTCTCCGAGTGAAGAAGAATTCTTTTCAGTGCTTGCTGTGATGTCCCACTCAAGAACACCTGGATAGGAAGCAGCTGAAGTGGAGATCTGGCTGTGGTCCGTAACTCCAGATAACATAGTCGTGCTAGAATGTTGGTAAAGGTAGGCACTACCCATGAGTGTCTGGAAAGGGGTACCAGTAGCCGATGCCGAACTGACGGCAGGGGCAGAGACTCTGGAGAAGTTGCAGACACTTCGTGTTAGGGAAGTTGCATTGCTCACCACAGGAGGAGAATGCTGCAGAGAATTTAGAGTTCCACGTAGAGATGGATGTTGGAAATTTTCTGTAAGAACAAGAGGGTCATGACAAACTCAGGGAGGTTGAGAAATTCTCACTACGTTTGAGGAACGGCATCATCTGAAGGTTCTTGCTATCAGGACACCTCTACTATCACTACTTCCTGAGAAACCCAAAATCAGACAGTTGATGATGGCTGTAAGGACTGAGCAGTTTTCCACTCTTCTCTATTAACTGCCTGTGCTCCCAATCTTGGGCACAGACGGGCAGAAGAGCCAAGTGGTGTGGTTCAGAGATTGTTCTCTAGGCTGGAAGCAACCTTCTCCCTGCCCTGTCTTTCCCTTCAGCCTGCACTCGTATTGACTTCTATGCTATTTCCTAGACTGGAAGCATTTTAGAACTAGGAGGCCCTTAGAGAACTTCGATGTTCTCAGTCTCATTTCGTGAGTAAGGAAACTGAGGCTCAGAGAGGTCGGGTTGACTTGTTCAAGTTCTCTCATTATGTTAGTATCATTACCAGGTTTCAGAACCTAAGTATCCTGACTTCCTTGCCAGGACTCCACTCTGAGCATGATACTGCCAGAAAGCAGGAGAAACAGAACTTATAATATAGGCATTTTTTTTGTCCATTAGAAAACAGTACGGCTATTACCATTGTCGTCTTCAGTGTCTCCCTTTGCTTGTGCAGTTCCCACGCTATTACCTAGAGGTGACGTACAGCTCAGTCCAACTGGTGAATTGAAAGAGTCATTTTTGCCCTCTTCAAGCCTGGTTTCTCATCCTACCTCAAAATGATTACCCGAAAGTGGATTTCTTAAGTGCTTTTGGAAAGGGAAAAGTTATCTGATTCCTTCAGATTACTCATCTATAAAGTGGTTATAACACCACCACCAATAATAATAGCAGTAATAATTAATAGATGAATAAGCTGATCTATTGCGTATGGTTTATATGGAGGAAGATACAATAAGTTCTAGAAAGACAAAGAAAAATCATGACAAGCATATTACGTTAACGAAAAAGAAATCCATAGATATTAATGAAAACTGGGGTATGTGGCAAGTATCGAAGCCTAATGAACTTACTAACAAATGGCATTCTGTACCATCCATGCAACATTATGAAAGTGAATTTTGCCCACTCTATTTTAGTGAATACTATTAACCAGAAAACACGATGGAGGTGATAGAGGTGAATGAATTCCTAGCCAATGCATACAGACAGAGAAGGTATGTCAGTAAAAAATGCATAACAAGCAACAGAATGCAATAAATGTGCATGTATAGGTAGCCACAACACACATAGACAAGTATTTCAATGAAAACCGGTACGAAGCAGACGGCAAAATAATAAGTGTAAAAGAGTTTCATTATTGTGCTCCTTCATATTTTTACCCAGCAAGTAAGAGGTATTAAGCCTAGGAGAAATATATATTTCAATGAATATAGCTTATATAATAAGCAGAAAGGAAGCTTAAAATGTATCAGGAAGGTTTTTGGATTTATCCTAGAACTTAGATTAGAATCATCTTCAGCATCCAAGAAGATGGCATCCCAAAACCTCAAAAAACCATCATGCCTAGAATCCCATTAAAAAAGATTTTCAAATGTAAGAAAATCCACAGGACTCCACAATATGGTTTTCGATAAACGTGGATGTTTGTTTGTTTTGTTTCTTTGGCCGCGCCGCGTGGCCCTGGCCGTGAAAGCACCGAGTCCTAAGCACTGGACCGCCAGGGAATTCCCTAAGTGGGGGGGAATTAGAGATGTGGGGCTTGACTTTTTCTTCTTCTTCTTCTTCTTCGGTAGCTAAGATCTACAAGCGAACGATGGCTGTTGATCAGTGTGCTCTCTGTGTTAGGAAGGAAATAACTGTAAAAATGAAAAGCAGCCTTGCCTTAGAACCTACATATCACACAAAGGAAAATAGTCCTTCTGATTCAATTTAGAAGATATCACTTAAAATGTTGAATTGGCGAAATGTCTACCTAGTTTAAAAATTAGAAAGAATAAAACACTGAAAAGCAGCCCCCTAGATAACCACTGTGGTTGCTTGTTTATAGGAGGCATCATTTCTAAAACGTATTTCTAAAACGTTTATATTCAAAACTGTCAAGTGGCCAACTGTATTCAGAGAGGCAATAAAAGAAAGAAAACGGAGTATGACTTTTCTGATAAGCTGCCTTTCCTGGCGATCCCCTGTTCTGGCCTTACTTTCCTTCTTAGTCTGTTAATGTAAGGGTTTGCTACCATCAACTTGGTTTTGCCCTGCTCTGAGCAGGTTTCCCTCTGTGCTGTTTCTGCTTTAATTGAAAATCTTTGGTTCCCATCAGCATTCCATTGCAAACTCCGTTTTTCTTGAGAGCTCCTCTATGCTTTCCCTCTTCATTCTTACATTTTCTCCCATCTCTTGGTGCCTGTTGGCCTGTGCTAATGAAAACCATCCTAAACTTCCTTACGCTCGACTCTGTGCCTCCCTGTAGAGCCCAGTACTCTCCATCCTCTCTCCCTATTCTCTCTTTTCAACTAGTCGAAATCCTAGTGGAGGGAGACCATTAGAGATGAAACATCTTGGTATATATTGCTAGTTTTCTATGTCCCCTGGCTTTTCTACGTTTCTGTTGAAACACTCTTGAGAAGTGTCTGATTTCGTTTTCTACATGGGTACCCTTTAAGGCTCAATACTGGAAAAGAAGGGGATCAGAGTGATCAACCCAATGTGGTATCCTAACGTAACAGTTAAGGAAAGCAACAGGCTTTGTGAGACAGCCAGTGATTTGTCCAAAGTCACACAGATAGTAAACGTCAAAGTCAAAAGTGAAATTAGGTCTCCAGACTTGTAGTTCAATACTTTCCCTCATTATTCCATGCTATTTTGAATCTCCTACTCAATTTAGGGGCAAAAGAAATCGAACGCAAAACTTTCCAAAGTTTCTTTTCTTACCTGACATGGTCAGAGAAGAGGAAGCATCCACTGCAGGTACAAGGGATGAGGAGACAACACTAGAGGATGTCTGAGTGGCTGCAGCTGAACGGCGCACGTGTCCAGTACAGAGGTCACTGGTTACTGGTCCAAACAGCTCCACGGAAACCCCAAGGCTCTACCAAGTGGTAGTAGGTTTGGTAGGAGAGTGATGTCACAAAGCAGGCAGTTGAAAGGTATGAGAGAGCCAATAGGGAGGTCCGATCCCCAACAGGAAGGCGGGCTTGGGTGAAGAGAGTGTAGGAGAGCTAAAACAACACCTGAGTTTCTGAGCTCTGGGGAGGAAATCCTAGAAGACAGATTTACCTCCCCCAGGCTCTTCCATTAGGGAAATCATTGCAACATTTCTTACAGACGTTCATTAATACACTGAACTAAGAGTTACTTACATTCTACAGAGTATTCTATTTTATGTATCATATACTTAGAGCTATATAGATCTTATTTAACTAATAATCCTTAGGAAGGAAAGAGCCATCTAGTTTGAACTATTACAGTTGTTCTGAAATCATATGTGTCTAATGAGTGAACTGATAGCAGCTTTTAAGGAGCCAAAGTAGGGATTAAGAAGCTCTCTTTGTAACTTGGTTCAAGAGTAGGGTGAAGTTTCTTGAGTGTACCTTGTGGAGAATGTTGTGGTCCAAGGCTCTTCTCTTTTAGTTTCTTCTCCTTGACTCCTACCTTCCTTGGGCTGGGCTAGGCTGGGGGCCAGGTTGGACTTGCGACTTAACATTTCTCTTCCGCTTTCTCTTTGTTTTTTTTTCTTCCATTATGGGCATTGCTTCGAGGACAAGCCTTGATCTTGCATTGGACGTTACTTCCTGTCAACTTCCAGCAGCAGGAGTCTTCTTTTCAGTGCTTGATGCCTCACGAAATAGACTCTGCCCGTTGGCAGCAAATACCAGAGAGCTAGGAGACAGAGCTGGTTGCAGACCTTTCCTCTTCCAGCCTTTGGTTGCAATTGTTTGGCCCGTAATTTGCTAGCTCTAGTTCCTTGGGCCACACAGGTATCCTGCCATCTCCAGCTCTTGTTATATGTGAGAGACATTCTGAACACTGTCCCTTTTTCTTTGCACAGAAGTATATACAGTGTGGCAGTTACTGTAATCTCCTCCGCCTTGCAAACAGCCACTCTAGAATCTTGGACCTCTAGGACTCTCTGTCTTGCATGCTTGGGGGCAAGGCCAAGCAAAATGAAGAGGAGAATAATTAGAGAAAGAGGAGGACGTTGGTGGAGAATTGGGAGCAGGTAAGGTGAAAAGGGCACAGGAGAAAAGAGATGCATGTAGACTTTTTGGTTTCTGTGGGAAACAGGTTGACACACTTGGGCCTCATTTGGTATTAACAGAACAGAGAGTTAAAGATCTAAGTAGCTAGATAGTGTGCAGCAACTGCCATGAAGTCTGTACACTGAAGAGAACAGTCTCACATCTAGTTTTCATTTTGTTTTATGTCATAGTACCTTATTTATAGCATTCACTGGTGTGTTTGTAGAATACAGATGTTTTCAAATGCTCTGGTTTTGTCTACATGGTTATCTCCTTGTCCTGTTTGTAAGGAATCCAACATTGTAAGACATATTGCATGTTTTTCTCTTGACGACTGTTGACCTTGAAGCGTCATGAGCTAACTTGAGCTGTTGGATTCTGTGGAGAAACGTTCAAAAGGGTCTGTGAAAAAGGCACTGTGGTGAGTCGCATTATGCACCCGAGCGTAAGGAGCAGATATCTGCCACCAGCCCAGCTTGGCCTGGATTGCCTCTGTTTTAGTTCCCCTGGTCAGTGCTTTTCTCCCTAACCACTCTTGTGACTGTGATAATGTGAGTAAGGGCGGAGTTGCTAATGATCTATGTGTGAGGTAAGCTGGTTTGAGGGAGGAAATCTATGGACCTAGTCATTTTCCTTGGTGGTAAGCTTTCAGGGGTGCAGAGATTGATCTTCCTGGGGCCTTTTCTGGTCCCAGGAAGATATCGCATAGATGGGACCCCCCAAGACACACATTGAATCTTTAGGCCTGTTTTTCCTATGATGAGGTACGAGTTTCTTCACTGATGGGGATGATGCTTATCTGAGAAGAAATTGTGAAAGGTGGTGTAGTGTAGAGGTGTGGCTTCAGCTTTTAAGTTTTCCTCCAGGTTTTTCCCCTAAGCTTCCTACTTCGGACGGCCTACTTACATGATACTAGTAGGTGATGTCCGGCTAACAACTTCCTAAATATACCTGCAAGCCAGATCAGTGTCTCTTTTCTCTGTATTCCCATGGAAGTCAAGAGTCCCGCCGAATTTTCCATCGAAACAGTTGATTTGTGTTGTCTCTAGGAATTCTAAAGGGCGTACCGTTGCTTCCTAACCGGTGTCATTTGGGAGATCCGCCTCTGTACGTTCAAATGATTAATTTTGAGACTTTGCTCATGTGTGCAGTAAACCCTTGAATTCCCTAAGACCTTCCTTTCCTCCATCTCCTACCCCATTAAGCCCGCTTCAGTTCATCTCCTGAATTTCTTTGGAATCTGTCAGCCAGCTCTTCCTCAACTTCCTAATACTGAACTTGCCTGTCTGTTGCGATTAGGTCCTAACTAGTGTCCATATATATCTTGTTTCCTTCCAATCCACTCTTCACACAAGAAACCTTCAAAGCAAGTTGGAACGGTGCTCATAAACATCGCTCACAAACATTGTTTTGAGAATAGAAAACACACTGTTGGCCTTTAAGACTCTGCGTGGTCTAGAATCCTCTCTGCTTCTCTAGTCCCATCTTGTGCCACTTTTGCCCTCACTTTCTATGCTTCAGATACACTGAATTAACCTTAGTTCTCACTCATCTGACAGAAGTCAGTTCAGATACTATTTTTCACTGTGATTCCTAGCATTAAGGAATTTGATTATCAGGTTTTGTATGAGGACTATTTCATCAGGGGTACAGAAGTTCTGGCCATCTCTGGTTTTGGATATCCCTTATTTGTTGAGACCTTTGCGTTGTTTGGTGGCCTTTTGTCTGTTTTCCAGATGGGAAAACAGGAACAAGGGAAGTATAGGTTATTACTAGGTGGGGTTGAACAAGTGGAGCAGCAAACTGCAAAGCAGAAAGAAGAGGGACGTACTATAGAGGGATATGACTTCCATTCTCAAGGCGCCTGCATCCTGTGCAGGGAGACAGCCTAACATAAAATGTGCCTAACAACAAATATATTGACTTCTTACTAAAAATCTCCAGTTCATAGAACCGAGGGGTTTGTACCTTCTCCTTTAAAAGTGATAGTCCTGGGACTTCCCCGGTGGTCCCGTGGTGAAGACTCTGCGCTTGCAATGCAGCAGGCGTGGGTTCAGTCCCTGGTTGGGGAGCTAAGATCCCACATGCTGCGCAGCCAAAGAAATTTTTTTCGAACGTTATACTCCTGTATTATTGGCTTTAGTGGTTTCGATTTTGTTTTACTGTTAAGAAGATTTCAGTTTATTTACCGGGAACAAACAACACATAATGTAAAAATAGTTTCCCAGAAACGATTTCCATCATTCTCTTCTTCCCTTTCTCCCGCAGACTGGTGTTTCACCTTGACAAGTTCTCTGTCATTCCATAGGAAAGCTGTCTGGCTTGGAGGTTGCAATCCCAGGGAATTTTTCATCAGCGGGGAAGTCTCCATCACTACAGAGGAATCAAGGGAGAAGTCAGTCCCTGGTAAGTGAGATGCTCCCCCTAAACACCAACACAGCAGTCGTGTACCTTTCAAGGGGTTCAGGGGCAAGATGGGCAAGGCATTTCTACTAACTCTTCTTAAGGATCACGGACAGCGCCCTGTGCTACGAGGTAAGCGGTGACTGTTGTAGTTCTTACTGGTGATCCTTTCCTGTCACTGATTCTCGGCTTTCTTTGTATTTCATAGGACTGTTGTCAGTCCAATACAAAATGAGTCTTATTTTTAAAAACCTGAAATGTTTTACAGAGCCTAGCATTCTCATATAGGGTCCTTTCCATTCTCCCCACTTTCCCGAGAGGCCAAGAACACTTCACACCATGAACTAGGAGAGGGGGTAGAGCCCTTTCTGATGAAATACATCAACAAAGACAGAGTCTTAGCCTGCTTGCTCTCTGGACAGGATCTCGGACCACAAGGTCTTCACTCCTGGTGTAAATGAAGGAAGTGAGGACAGTTCAACTGGCACTCTCATAACAAGAGTTCTGAAACACCTTCCAAAGAGACTATAGCAGTAGATGAGGGAAGGGAGTGCTACAGTGTGGCAGTACCGGGGGAATGATCGGCTACAGCAGTGAAAAGTGTGGTACCGATTGGTGTGCTCTCGGGGTTCTTGTACATGTAGCATAGATGACCTCTACAGTGGCCCTCCCACCTTCCCACCTGCATTAGGTGTTCTTTTTTTTTTGTAATTTATGTTTATGTATTTATTTACTGTTTGAACTTATTTATTCTACGTATTTATTTTTTTGGCTGCACTGGGTCTCTCATTGCTGTGCACGGGCTTTCTCTAGTTGGCGGCTAGCGGGGGCTACTCTTGCTTGCGGTGTGCGGGCATCTCATCGCGGTGGCTTCTCTTGTTGCGGAGCATGGGCTGTAGGCACGTGGGCTTCGGTAGTTGAGGCTCACGGGCTCTAGAATGCAGGCTCCGTCGTTGTGGCACATGCGCTTAGTTGCTGCACGGCATGTGGGATCTTCGCAGACCAGGGCTCGAACCCGTGTCCCCTGCATTGGCAGGCGCCACCAGGGAAGCCCTAGGTGTTCTCATATAGAGTCTAAAAACAGAGAGCACTGAGAGAAGGTAGTGGTTATTAAAGGCTCAGGATCTAAATTCTACCTGTCTCTACACCCCTTCCCAGCTGTCGATTTGACCCCATTTTTCAATGCTGACCTCATTGTTCAACTTTTCTCTGCCGTCTGTATACTCACCTTGAAAACTTGTTTCTGTGATGCGTTGAGCAGACACAGGGTGGCAGATTGCAGAGGTGGAAGCTGGTGGTCGGATATTTGTGGGCTGAATCTCCTTCAGTCCCATTCCCATTTCTGGTTGCCCAGAGGCCCTACTTCCTGTGTGTGACGCCGAGCCGTAGGATTGCGGGCAGGAGCCAAGTTCTCCATACAGTAAAGACCCCAGTGTGCCTTGGTTATAGTAATATACCTGGCTTCCTTCCTGGCAGGGAAGTGACAGGCGGCTATGCCCCTGATTTGTCCGTGGGCCTCCTGATCCAGCAGTTCCCTTGGCTCTGCCCCTGTCGTCAGCTGCCCCTAGGATAACTCTGAGCCCTAGCCACTTCTCTGGTAGATTTCCCTATTCCCCCACTACAGTCACACCTGAATAAGGCGACTCAGACCTTTCAGAGATGTGTCCTGAACCTCTTGTTTTCTGAAATACCTATCTGGTGGTTGTGAGACTTAAGGCCAGCGTCCCCGAGAGACTTTTTCTATTTCTCCTAGTAAACCTAGACTCCTCTTCTGTCACCTTCAACTCTACTCCAATTGTGTTCTTTCAACCCAGACCTCTGACCCTGCTTTTTACTTCTGCCATTTCATCCTCACTCCTGCTTCCTTTCCTAAATCCATACGTCTCTTTTGGCCTTCCTAGCCCTGGGCCAAGTTCCTTCCTCTTTGCTCAGTTTTTCCCCCTTTCCTTCATTCTCCCATCCAACTTTCAGTCCTTCCTTTCTCACGCCCCAGTTAGCAGCATCTGAAAATTCGAAAGGTTTGTTACTCGTCTATTAATTGTATTCCATTTACTTATTCAGTTCTATACCTGTCTTACCTGTGTATGGAAGAACAGCTGGTAGCCAAGGTGGCACCAAGAATCCTAGCAGCTCTCACTTGACGTATCCGTAGTAGTCGGCAATTTCCATTTCGTTTTCCCTCTCGGTGAAAAATTGCAGCTTGCCCGAAGAGGTGTATCTGGCAGCATTCTCCCGTTGTTGTTGAGCCCGCCTCTTCATGGCCTCTCGCTCTGGCCTCTGCTCTTGTTCGATGGGCTTTGACATGACTGGCTCAGGCACGTTGGGTTCCCTCCATGGAACTCGTTGCTTGCTGAAGTCTTGGAGTAGAAATTGGGTTTGGAGCTTGGGTGGGGCCTGGCGCTTATTCACAGCAGGGGGAACAGGCTCCCGCTGGAGAGGAGGGCCAGATGAAGTTTTGGAGGGTGCAGGCCTAGGAGCAGCAGACTGAGGGACACGAGGCTGGGTGTGGTTGGTCCAAGCCGGTTGGGTTGGGTTGGTCACAGTTGGCTGAGCTGGTTTGGCGGGGCCTGGCAAAGAGGCAGGAGCTGGCTGGGATGAATTGACTGCAGCAGGTTGAGCTGAGTCAGTAGAACCAGGCTGGGCACGGTAAGCCCCAGCAGGCCGATGTGAGGCCAGAGACTGGGGCCTCCGAGGAGCGGGTCGAGCTTGAGGCTTGTCCCAGGCAGAAAAAGGCAGAGGTATCAACTTGACCTTCCCAGGAGGAGGCCGCTCATACTGGGCTGGAGATGGACACTCTGTTTCAGCACTGCTGTCTGGTTTCTGGGCTTGGACTTGCGTTTTCTCAGGACCCTTCCCCTCACGTGGGGTATGCCGCCATGGCTGGATAGCTGGGGGTGGCTGGGGGTCTTTGGGGTTGCTTGACTTTCCCAAGAGCCGACAGGAAGAGAGCCCAGTTTTCGTCTCATTCTTCTTCCCCAGCGCATGAAGAACCTTCACAGACTCCAGCATGCGCACGCCAAGGGAGGTTCGAGGCTTTTGAAAGCTCTGTTGGAGAAGCTCAGTTTGGTGTTCCTTTCGCTTCGTGTGGGGGATTGCTGGCTTCTCTTCTGCCTTGACTTTGTTCCCTGACTGCTTGTTCTCTTCAGCCTTGTTTCTCCCTCTGGTCCTTTTGGTCTTTTCCTGCCCGTGGCTCTTAGTTTTGCTGATCTTTCTGGATGCAGCTTTCTGAGGTTTGCCTTGAGAGTGCTTGGCCGTGTTCACAGGAGCCCTGTCACTGACTGCAGCGTGGCAGGTAACCACTTCTCCCCCTAACAGGCACTCTGGATTCTTTGGCTGGATTTTGGCCTTGGGAGCGCCACTGATAGGCTCAGAGGCTTTCTGTTTGTTCTTCCTGGGTTGATCAGAGGGAACCTTTATGACACTTGGCTTTTCCTGCACCTGATTCACCTTAATGGCTCTGGTGTCTTTAGCTTTGATCACGTGGGGACCTTGGGATTGATCAAGCTCTTTCAAAGGATTAAAGAGCTGGGGAAGGTGAATATCCTCCGCCAGTGTAGTAATGTCTGCAAGACCACTGCTAGGTTCAGTCCCATTTTCAAGTGTCCCTAGGTCCTGACGACTCCGGCTGTTCTCTCCCAGATCAGCATTTTCAGAACCAGGCTGCTCCTCTTGGCTGAGGGGATCGGTGCAGGCCAGCGGCTGGTGAATATCAGGGATTCCTAAAGGGAGTAGTGGAGGATCTTGGTTCTCTGTTGGGATCTGGTAGGCATCCAGAGGCTTTGAAAGCTTGGTTTTGATATCATCCACGTGCTTACTCTCTATTTGTCCCTGGCTTGGAGCTGGAGGCAGGGCCAGGAGACGCCTGGCACTCTGGACTGGAGCTGTCACTGAAATGTCCCCAAGTTCAGATGGTGGGTTACTCTCAAGTATGTGGCTGTTTCTGCTACTGCAGGACTTGGGGAGTTCTTGACGTTGTGTCACACAAAACGTCTGGCTTGGAGGTTGCAATCCCAGGGAATTTTTCATCACCAGGGGGGAGGTCTCCATCCCTACAAAGGGATCAAGGGAGAAGTCAGTCCCTGGTAAGTGAGATGCTCCCCCTAAACACCAACACAGCAGTCATGTACCTTTCAAGGGGTTCAGGGGCAAGATGGGCAAGGCATTTCTACTAACTCTTCTTAAGGATCATGGACAGTGCCCTATGCTACGAGGTAAGCGGTGACTGTTGTAATTCTTACTGGTGAGCCTTTCCTGTCACTGATTCTCGGCTCGCTTTGTATTTCATAGGACTGTTATAAGTCCAATACAAAATGAGTCTTATTTTTAAAAACCTGAAATGTTTTACAGAGCCTAGCATATTCTCATATAGGGTCCTTTCCATTCTCCCCACTCTCCCGAGAGGCCAAGAACACGTCACACCATGAACTAGGAGAGGGGGTAGAGCCCTTTCTGATGAAATACATCAGCAAAGACAGAGTCTTAGCCTGCTTGCTCTCTGGACAGGATCTCGGACCACAAGGTCTTCAATCCTGGTATAAATGAAGGAAGTGAGGACAGTTCAACTGGCACTCTCATAACAAGAGTTCTGAAACACCTTCCAAAGAGACTATAGCAGTAGATGAGGGAAGGGAGTGCTACAGTGTGGCAGTACAGGGGGAACGATCGGCTACAGCAGTGAAAAGTGTGGTACCGATTGGTGTGCTCTCGGGGTTCTTGTACATGTAGCATAGATGACCTCTACAGTGGCCCTCCCACCTTCCCACCTGCATTAGGTGTTCTTCTTTTTGTAATTTATGTTTATGTATTTATTTACTGTTTGAACTTATTTATTCTGCGTATTTATTTTTTTGGCTGCACTGGGTCTCTCATTGCTGTGCACGGGCTTTCTCTAGTTGGCGGCTAGCGGGGGCTACTCTTGCTTGCGGTGTGCGGGCTTCTCATCGCGGTGGCTTCTCTTGTTGCGGAGCATGGGCTGTAGGCACGTGGGCTTCGGTAGCTGAGGCTCACGGGCTCTAGAATGCAGGCTCCGTCGTTGTGGCACATGCGCTTAGTTGCTGCACGGCATGTGGGATCTCCGCAGACCAGGGCTCGAACCCGTGTCCCCCGCATTGCATTGGCAGGCGGATTCTTAACCACGGCGCCACCAGGGAAGCCCTAGGTGTTCTCATGTAGAGTCTAAAAACAGAGGGCACTGAGCGAAGGTAGTGGTTATTAAAGGCTCAGGATCTAAATTCTACCTGCCTCTACACCCCTTCCCAGCTGTCGATTTGACCCCATTTTTGAATGCCGACCTCATTCTTCAACTTTCTCTGGCGTTTGTTATACTCACCTTGAAAACTTGTTTCTGTGATGCGTTGAGCAGGCACAGGGTGGCAGACTGCAGAGGTGGAAGCTGGTGGTCGGATATTTGTGGGCTGAATCTCCTTCAGTCCCATTCCCATTTCTGGTTGCCCAGAGGCCCGACTTCCTGTGTATGACGCCGAGCCGTAGGATTGCGGGCAGGAGCCAAGTTCTCCATACAGTAAAGACCCCAGTGTGCCTTGGTTATAGTAATATACCTGGCTTCCTTCCTGGCAGGGAAGTGACAGGCGGCTCTGCCCCTGATTTGGAATCTGAGATGGTGTTCCCTGAGCAAGGCTGGCAGAAAGCGATGGATGTAGAGGGACCATGTTCTTGGCGTCTGAAGTTTTATCATACTGGGCTGCCAGAAACATGGAGGAGGCAGCTGTGTGGCGGTCAGTGAGTGCCAGAGTAAAGTCTCCGAGTGAAGAAGAATTCTTTTCAGTGCTTGCTGTGATGTCCCACTCAAGAACACCTGGATAGGAAGCAGCTGAAGTGGAGATCTGGCTGTGGTCCGTAACTCCAGATAACATAGTCGTGCTAGAATGTTGGTCAAGGTAGGCACTACCCATGAGTGTCTGGAAAGGGGTACCAGTAGCCGATGCCGAACTGACGGCAGGGGCAGAGACTCTGGAGAAGTTGCAGACACTTCGTGTTAGGGAAGTTGCATTGCTCACCACAGGAGGAGAATGCTGCAGAGAATTTAGAGTTCCACGTAGAGATGGATGTTGGAAATTTTCTGTAAGAACAAGAGGGTCATGACAAACTCAGGGAGGTTGAGAAATTCTCACTACGTTTGAGGAACGGCATCATCTGAAGGTTCTTGCTATCAGGACACCTCTACTATCACTACTTCCTGAGAAACCCAAAATCAGACAGTTGATGATGGCTGTAAGGACTGAGCAGTTTTCCACTCTTCTCTATTAACTGCCTGTGCTCCCAATCTTGGGCACAGACGGGCAGAAGAGCCAAGTGGTGTGGTTCAGAGATTGTTCTCTAGGCTGGAAGCAACCTTCTCCCTGCCCTGTCTTTCCCTTCAGCCTGCACTCGTATTGACTTCTATGCTATTTCCTAGACTGGAAGCATTTTAGAACTAGGAGGCCCTTAGAGAACTTCGATGTTCTCAGTCTCATTTCGTGAGTAAGGAAACTGAGGCTCAGAGAGGTCGGGTTGACTTGTTCAAGTTCTCTCATTATGTTAGTATCATTACCAGGTTTCAGAACCTAAGTATCCTGACTTCCTTGCCAGGACTCCACTCTGAGCATGATACTGCCAGAAAGCAGGAGAAACAGAACTTATAATATAGGCATTTTTTTTGTCCATTAGAAAACAGTACGGCTATTACCATTGTCGTCTTCAGTGTCTCCCTTTGCTTGTGCAGTTCCCACGCTATTACCTAGAGGTGACGTACAGCTCAGTCCAACTGGTGAATTGAAAGAGTCATTTTTGCCCTCTTCAAGCCTGGTTTCTCATCCTACCTCAAAATGATTACCCGAAAGTGGATTTCTTAAGTGCTTTTGGAAAGGGAAAAGTTATCTGATTCCTTCAGATTACTCATCTATAAAGTGGTTATAACACCACCACCAATAATAATAGCAGTAATAATTAATAGATGAATAAGCTGATCTATTGCGTATGGTTTATATGGAGGAAGATACAATAAGTTCTAGAAAGACAAAGAAAAATCATGACAAGCATATTACGTTAACGAAAAAGAAATCCATAGATATTAATGAAAACTGGGGTATGTGGCAAGTATCGAAGCCTAATGAACTTACTAACAAATGGCATTCTGTACCATCCATGCAACATTATGAAAGTGAATTTTGCCCACTCTATTTTAGTGAATACTATTAACCAGAAAACACGATGGAGGTGATAGAGGTGAATGAATTCCTAGCCAATGCATACAGACAGAGAAGGTATGTCAGTAAAAAATGCATAACAAGCAACAGAATGCAATAAATGTGCATGTATAGGTAGCCACAACACACATAGACAAGTATTTCAATGAAAACCGGTACGAAGCAGACGGCAAAATAATAAGTGTAAAAGAGTTTCATTATTGTGCTCCTTCATATTTTTACCCAGCAAGTAAGAGGTATTAAGCCTAGGAGAAATATATATTTCAATGAATATAGCTTATATAATAAGCAGAAAGGAAGCTTAAAATGTATCAGGAAGGTTTTTGGATTTATCCTAGAACTTAGATTAGAATCATCTTCAGCATCCAAGAAGATGGCATCCCAAAACCTCAAAAAACCATCATGCCTAGAATCCCATTAAAAAAGATTTTCAAATGTAAGAAAATCCACAGGACTCCACAATATGGTTTTCGATAAACGTGGATGTTTGTTTGTTTTGTTTCTTTGGCCGCGCCGCGTGGCCCTGGCCGTGAAAGCACCGAGTCCTAAGCACTGGACCGCCAGGGAATTCCCTAAGTGGGGGGGAATTAGAGATGTGGGGCTTGACTTTTTCTTCTTCTTCTTCTTCTTCGGTAGCTAAGATCTACAAGCGAACGATGGCTGTTGATCAGTGTGCTCTCTGTGTTAGGAAGGAAATAACTGTAAAAATGAAAAGCAGCCTTGCCTTAGAACCTACATATCACACAAAGGAAAATAGTCCTTCTGATTCAATTTAGAAGATATCACTTAAAATGTTGAATTGGCGAAATGTCTACCTAGTTTAAAAATTAGAAAGAATAAAACACTGAAAAGCAGCCCCCTAGATAACCACTGTGGTTGCTTGTTTATAGGAGGCATCATTTCTAAAACGTATTTCTAAAACGTTTATATTCAAAACTGTCAAGTGGCCAACTGTATTCAGAGAGGCAATAAAAGAAAGAAAACGGAGTATGACTTTTCTGATAAGCTGCCTTTCCTGGCGATCCCCTGTTCTGGCCTTACTTTCCTTCTTAGTCTGTTAATGTAAGGGTTTGCTACCATCAACTTGGTTTTGCCCTGCTCTGAGCAGGTTTCCCTCTGTGCTGTTTCTGCTTTAATTGAAAATCTTTGGTTCCCATCAGCATTCCATTGCAAACTCCGTTTTTCTTGAGAGCTCCTCTATGCTTTCCCTCTTCATTCTTACATTTTCTCCCATCTCTTGGTGCCTGTTGGCCTGTGCTAATGAAAACCATCCTAAACTTCCTTACGCTCGACTCTGTGCCTCCCTGTAGAGCCCAGTACTCTCCATCCTCTCTCCCTATTCTCTCTTTTCAACTAGTCGAAATCCTAGTGGAGGGAGACCATTAGAGATGAAACATCTTGGTATATATTGCTAGTTTTCTATGTCCCCTGGCTTTTCTACGTTTCTGTTGAAACACTCTTGAGAAGTGTCTGATTTCGTTTTCTACATGGGTACCCTTTAAGGCTCAATACTGGAAAAGAAGGGCATCAGAGTGATCAACCCAATGTGGTATCCTAACGTAACAGTTAAGGAAAGCAACAGGCTTTGTGAGACAGCCAGTGATTTGTCCAAAGTCACACAGATAGTAAACGTCAAAGTCAAAAGTGAAATTAGGTCTCCAGACTTGTAGTTCAATACTTTCCCTCATTATTCCATGCTATTTTGAATCTCCTACTCAATTTAGGGGCAAAAGAAATCGAACGCAAAACTTTCCAAAGTTTCTTTTCTTACCTGACATGGTCAGAGAAGAGGAAGCATCCACTGCAGGTACAAGGGATGAGGAGACAACACTAGAGGATGTCTGAGTGGCTGCAGCTGAACGGCGCACGTGTCCAGTACAGAGGTCACTGGTTACTGGTCCAAACAGCTCCACGGAAACCCCAAGGCTCTACCAAGTGGTAGTAGGTTTGGTAGGAGAGTGATGTCACAAAGCAGGCAGTTGAAAGGTATGAGAGAGCCAATAGGGAGGTCCGATCCCCAACAGGAAGGCGGGCTTGGGTGAAGAGAGTGTAGGAGAGCTAAAACAACACCTGAGTTTCTGAGCTCTGGGGAGGAAATCCTAGAAGACAGATTTACCTCCCCCAGGCTCTTCCATTAGGGAAATCATTGCAACATTTCTTACAGACGTTCATTAATACACTGAACTAAGAGTTACTTACATTCTACAGAGTATTCTATTTTATGTATCATATACTTAGAGCTATATAGATCTTATTTAACTAATAATCCTTAGGAAGGAAAGAGCCATCTAGTTTGAACTATTACAGTTGTTCTGAAATCATATGTGTCTAATGAGTGAACTGATAGCAGCTTTTAAGGAGCCAAAGTAGGGATTAAGAAGCTCTCTTTGTAACTTGGTTCAAGAGTAGGGTGAAGTTTCTTGAGTGTACCTTGTGGAGAATGTTGTGGTCCAAGGCTCTTCTCTTTTAGTTTCTTCTCCTTGACTCCTACCTTCCTTGGGCTGGGCTAGGCTGGGGGCCAGGTTGGACTTGCGACTTAACATTTCTCTTCCGCTTTCTCTTTGTTTTTTTTTCTTCCATTATGGGCATTGCTTCGAGGACAAGCCTTGATCTTGCATTGGACGTTACTTCCTGTCAACTTCCAGCAGCAGGAGTCTTCTTTTCAGTGCTTGATGCCTCACGAAATAGACTCTGCCCGTTGGCAGCAAATACCAGAGAGCTAGGAGACAGAGCTGGTTGCAGACCTTTCCTCTTCCAGCCTTTGGTTGCAATTGTTTGGCCCGTAATTTGCTAGCTCTAGTTCCTTGGGCCACACAGGTATCCTGCCATCTCCAGCTCTTGTTATATGTGAGAGACATTCTGAACACTGTCCCTTTTTCTTTGCACAGAAGTATATACAGTGTGGCAGTTACTGTAATCTCCTCCGCCTTGCAAACAGCCACTCTAGAATCTTGGACCTCTAGGACTCTCTGTCTTGCATGCTTGGGGGCAAGGCCAAGCAAAATGAAGAGGAGAATAATTAGAGAAAGAGGAGGACGTTGGTGGAGAATTGGGAGCAGGTAAGGTGAAAAGGGCACAGGAGAAAAGAGATGCATGTAGACTTTTTGGTTTCTGTGGGAAACAGGTTGACACACTTGGGCCTCATTTGGTATTAACAGAACAGAGAGTTAAAGATCTAAGTAGCTAGATAGTGTGCAGCAACTGCCATGAAGTCTGTACACTGAAGAGAACAGTCTCACATCTAGTTTTCATTTTGTTTTATGTCATAGTACCTTATTTATAGCATTCACTGGTGTGTTTGTAGAATACAGATGTTTTCAAATGCTCTGGTTTTGTCTACATGGTTATCTCCTTGTCCTGTTTGTAAGGAATCCAACATTGTAAGACATATTGCATGTTTTTCTCTTGACGACTGTTGACCTTGAAGCGTCATGAGCTAACTTGAGCTGTTGGATTCTGTGGAGAAACGTTCAAAAGGGTCTGTGAAAAAGGCACTGTGGTGAGTCGCATTATGCACCCGAGCGTAAGGAGCAGATATCTGCCACCAGCCCAGCTTGGCCTGGATTGCCTCTGTTTTAGTTCCCCTGGTCAGTGCTTTTCTCCCTAACCACTCTTGTGACTGTGATAATGTGAGTAAGGGCGGAGTTGCTAATGATCTATGTGTGAGGTAAGCTGGTTTGAGGGAGGAAATCTATGGACCTAGTCATTTTCCTTGGTGGTAAGCTTTCAGGGGTGCAGAGATTGATCTTCCTGGGGCCTTTTCTGGTCCCAGGAAGATATCGCATAGATGGGACCCCCCAAGACACACATTGAATCTTTAGGCCTGTTTTTCCTATGATGAGGTACGAGTTTCTTCACTGATGGGGATGATGCTTATCTGAGAAGAAATTGTGAAAGGTGGTGTAGTGTAGAGGTGTGGCTTCAGCTTTTAAGTTTTCCTCCAGGTTTTTCCCCTAAGCTTCCTACTTCGGACGGCCTACTTACATGATACTAGTAGGTGATGTCCGGCTAACAACTTCCTAAATATACCTGCAAGCCAGATCAGTGTCTCTTTTCTCTGTATTCCCATGGAAGTCAAGAGTCCCGCCGAATTTTCCATCGAAACAGTTGATTTGTGTTGTCTCTAGGAATTCTAAAGGGCGTACCGTTGCTTCCTAACCGGTGTCATTTGGGAGATCCGCCTCTGTACGTTCAAATGATTAATTTTGAGACTTTGCTCATGTGTGCAGTAAACCCTTGAATTCCCTAAGACCTTCCTTTCCTCCATCTCCTACCCCATTAAGCCCGCTTCAGTTCATCTCCTGAATTTCTTTGGAATCTGTCAGCCAGCTCTTCCTCAACTTCCTAATACTGAACTTGCCTGTCTGTTGCGATTAGGTCCTAACTAGTGTCCATATATATCTTGTTTCCTTCCAATCCACTCTTCACACAAGAAACCTTCAAAGCAAGTTGGAACGGTGCTCATAAACATCGCTCACAAACATTGTTTTGAGAATAGAAAACACACTGTTGGCCTTTAAGACTCTGCGTGGTCTAGAATCCTCTCTGCTTCTCTAGTCCCATCTTGTGCCACTTTTGCCCTCACTTTCTATGCTTCAGATACACTGAATTAACCTTAGTTCTCACTCATCTGACAGAAGTCAGTTCAGATACTATTTTTCACTGTGATTCCTAGCATTAAGGAATTTGATTATCAGGTTTTGTATGAGGACTATTTCATCAGGGGTACAGAAGTTCTGGCCATCTCTGGTTTTGGATATCCCTTATTTGTTGAGACCTTTGCGTTGTTTGGTGGCCTTTTGTCTGTTTTCCAGATGGGAAAACAGGAACAAGGGAAGTATAGGTTATTACTAGGTGGGGTTGAACAAGTGGAGCAGCAAACTGCAAAGCAGAAAGAAGAGGGACGTACTATAGAGGGATATGACTTCCATTCTCAAGGCGCCTGCATCCTGTGCAGGGAGACAGCCTAACATAAAATGTGCCTAACAACAAATATATTGACTTCTTACTAAAAATCTCCAGTTCATAGAACCGAGGGGTTTGTACCTTCTCCTTTAAAAGTGATAGTCCTGGGACTTCCCCGGTGGTCCCGTGGTGAAGACTCTGCGCTTGCAATGCAGCAGGCGTGGGTTCAATCCCTGGTTGGGGAGCTAAGATCCCACATGCTGCGCAGCCAAAGAAATTTTTTTCGAACGTTATACTCCTGTATTATTGGCTTTAGTGGTTTCGATTTTGTTTTACTGTTAAGAAGATTTCAGTTTATTTACCGGGAACAAACAACACATAATGTAAAAATAGTTTCCCAGAAACGATTTCCATCATTCTCTTCTTCCCTTTCTCCCGCAGACTGGTGTTTCACCTTGACAAGTTCTCTGTCATTCCATAGGAAAGCTGTCTGGCTTGGAGGTTGCAATCCCAGGGAATTTTTCATCAGCGGGGAAGTCTCCATCACTACAGAGGAATCAAGGGAGAAGTCAGTCCCTGGTAAGTGAGATGCTCCCCCTAAACACCAACACAGCAGTCGTGTACCTTTCAAGGGGTTCAGGGGCAAGATGGGCAAGGCATTTCTACTAACTCTTCTTAAGGATCACGGACAGCGCCCTGTGCTACGAGGTAAGCGGTGACTGTTGTAGTTCTTACTGGTGATCCTTTCCTGTCACTGATTCTCGGCTTTCTTTGTATTTCATAGGACTGTTGTCAGTCCAATACAAAATGAGTCTTATTTTTAAAAACCTGAAATGTTTTACAGAGCCTAGCATTCTCATATAGGGTCCTTTCCATTCTCCCCACTTTCCCGAGAGGCCAAGAACACTTCACACCATGAACTAGGAGAGGGGGTAGAGCCCTTTCTGATGAAATACATCAACAAAGACAGAGTCTTAGCCTGCTTGCTCTCTGGACAGGATCTCGGACCACAAGGTCTTCACTCCTGGTGTAAATGAAGGAAGTGAGGACAGTTCAACTGGCACTCTCATAACAAGAGTTCTGAAACACCTTCCAAAGAGACTATAGCAGTAGATGAGGGAAGGGAGTGCTACAGTGTGGCAGTACCGGGGGAATGATCGGCTACAGCAGTGAAAAGTGTGGTACCGATTGGTGTGCTCTCGGGGTTCTTGTACATGTAGCATAGATGACCTCTACAGTGGCCCTCCCACCTTCCCACCTGCATTAGGTGTTCTTTTTTTTTTGTAATTTATGTTTATGTATTTATTTACTGTTTGAACTTATTTATTCTACGTATTTATTTTTTTGGCTGCACTGGGTCTCTCATTGCTGTGCACGGGCTTTCTCTAGTTGGCGGCTAGCGGGGGCTACTCTTGCTTGCGGTGTGCGGGCATCTCATCGCGGTGGCTTCTCTTGTTGCGGAGCATGGGCTGTAGGCACGTGGGCTTCGGTAGTTGAGGCTCACGGGCTCTAGAATGCAGGCTCCGTCGTTGTGGCACATGCGCTTAGTTGCTGCACGGCATGTGGGATCTTCGCAGACCAGGGCTCGAACCCGTGTCCCCTGCATTGGCAGGCGCCACCAGGGAAGCCCTAGGTGTTCTCATATAGAGTCTAAAAACAGAGAGCACTGAGAGAAGGTAGTGGTTATTAAAGGCTCAGGATCTAAATTCTACCTGTCTCTACACCCCTTCCCAGCTGTCGATTTGACCCCATTTTTCAATGCTGACCTCATTGTTCAACTTTTCTCTGCCGTCTGTATACTCACCTTGAAAACTTGTTTCTGTGATGCGTTGAGCAGACACAGGGTGGCAGATTGCAGAGGTGGAAGCTGGTGGTCGGATATTTGTGGGCTGAATCTCCTTCAGTCCCATTCCCATTTCTGGTTGCCCAGAGGCCCTACTTCCTGTGTGTGACGCCGAGCCGTAGGATTGCGGGCAGGAGCCAAGTTCTCCATACAGTAAAGACCCCAGTGTGCCTTGGTTATAGTAATATACCTGGCTTCCTTCCTGGCAGGGAAGTGACAGGCGGCTATGCCCCTGATTTGTCCGTGGGCCTCCTGATCCAGCAGTTCCCTTGGCTCTGCCCCTGTCGTCAGCTGCCCCTAGGATAACTCTGAGCCCTAGCCACTTCTCTGGTAGATTTCCCTATTCCCCCACTACAGTCACACCTGAATAAGGCGACTCAGACCTTTCAGAGATGTGTCCTGAACCTCTTGTTTTCTGAAATACCTATCTGGTGGTTGTGAGACTTAAGGCCAGCGTCCCCGAGAGACTTTTTCTATTTCTCCTAGTAAACCTAGACTCCTCTTCTGTCACCTTCAACTCTACTCCAATTGTGTTCTTTCAACCCAGACCTCTGACCCTGCTTTTTACTTCTGCCATTTCATCCTCACTCCTGCTTCCTTTCCTAAATCCATACGTCTCTTTTGGCCTTCCTAGCCCTGGGCCAAGTTCCTTCCTCTTTGCTCAGTTTTTCCCCCTTTCCTTCATTCTCCCATCCAACTTTCAGTCCTTCCTTTCTCACGCCCCAGTTAGCAGCATCTGAAAATTCGAAAGGTTTGTTACTCGTCTATTAATTGTATTCCATTTACTTATTCAGTTCTATACCTGTCTTACCTGTGTATGGAAGAACAGCTGGTAGCCAAGGTGGCACCAAGAATCCTAGCAGCTCTCACTTGACGTATCCGTAGTAGTCGGCAATTTCCATTTCGTTTTCCCTCTCGGTGAAAAATTGCAGCTTGCCCGAAGAGGTGTATCTGGCAGCATTCTCCCGTTGTTGTTGAGCCCGCCTCTTCATGGCCTCTCGCTCTGGCCTCTGCTCTTGTTCGATGGGCTTTGACATGACTGGCTCAGGCACGTTGGGTTCCCTCCATGGAACTCGTTGCTTGCTGAAGTCTTGGAGTAGAAATTGGGTTTGGAGCTTGGGTGGGGCCTGGCGCTTATTCACAGCAGGGGGAACAGGCTCCCGCTGGAGAGGAGGGCCAGATGAAGTTTTGGAGGGTGCAGGCCTAGGAGCAGCAGACTGAGGGACACGAGGCTGGGTGTGGTTGGTCCAAGCCGGTTGGGTTGGGTTGGTCACAGTTGGCTGAGCTGGTTTGGCGGGGCCTGGCAAAGAGGCAGGAGCTGGCTGGGATGAATTGACTGCAGCAGGTTGAGCTGAGTCAGTAGAACCAGGCTGGGCACGGTAAGCCCCAGCAGGCCGATGTGAGGCCAGAGACTGGGGCCTCCGAGGAGCGGGTCGAGCTTGAGGCTTGTCCCAGGCAGAAAAAGGCAGAGGTATCAACTTGACCTTCCCAGGAGGAGGCCGCTCATACTGGGCTGGAGATGGACACTCTGTTTCAGCACTGCTGTCTGGTTTCTGGGCTTGGACTTGCGTTTTCTCAGGACCCTTCCCCTCACGTGGGGTATGCCGCCATGGCTGGATAGCTGGGGGTGGCTGGGGGTCTTTGGGGTTGCTTGACTTTCCCAAGAGCCGACAGGAAGAGAGCCCAGTTTTCGTCTCATTCTTCTTCCCCAGCGCATGAAGAACCTTCACAGACTCCAGCATGCGCACGCCAAGGGAGGTTCGAGGCTTTTGAAAGCTCTGTTGGAGAAGCTCAGTTTGGTGTTCCTTTCGCTTCGTGTGGGGGATTGCTGGCTTCTCTTCTGCCTTGACTTTGTTCCCTGACTGCTTGTTCTCTTCAGCCTTGTTTCTCCCTCTGGTCCTTTTGGTCTTTTCCTGCCCGTGGCTCTTAGTTTTGCTGATCTTTCTGGATGCAGCTTTCTGAGGTTTGCCTTGAGAGTGCTTGGCCGTGTTCACAGGAGCCCTGTCACTGACTGCAGCGTGGCAGGTAACCACTTCTCCCCCTAACAGGCACTCTGGATTCTTTGGCTGGATTTTGGCCTTGGGAGCGCCACTGATAGGCTCAGAGGCTTTCTGTTTGTTCTTCCTGGGTTGATCAGAGGGAACCTTTATGACACTTGGCTTTTCCTGCACCTGATTCACCTTAATGGCTCTGGTGTCTTTAGCTTTGATCACGTGGGGACCTTGGGATTGATCAAGCTCTTTCAAAGGATTAAAGAGCTGGGGAAGGTGAATATCCTCCGCCAGTGTAGTAATGTCTGCAAGACCACTGCTAGGTTCAGTCCCATTTTCAAGTGTCCCTAGGTCCTGACGACTCCGGCTGTTCTCTCCCAGATCAGCATTTTCAGAACCAGGCTGCTCCTCTTGGCTGAGGGGATCGGTGCAGGCCAGCGGCTGGTGAATATCAGGGATTCCTAAAGGGAGTAGTGGAGGATCTTGGTTCTCTGTTGGGATCTGGTAGGCATCCAGAGGCTTTGAAAGCTTGGTTTTGATATCATCCACGTGCTTACTCTCTATTTGTCCCTGGCTTGGAGCTGGAGGCAGGGCCAGGAGACGCCTGGCACTCTGGACTGGAGCTGTCACTGAAATGTCCCCAAGTTCAGATGGTGGGTTACTCTCAAGTATGTGGCTGTTTCTGCTACTGCAGGACTTGGGGAGTTCTTGACGTTGTGTCACACAAAACGTCTGGCTTGGAGGTTGCAATCCCAGGGAATTTTTCATCACCAGGGGGGAGGTCTCCATCCCTACAAAGGGATCAAGGGAGAAGTCAGTCCCTGGTAAGTGAGATGCTCCCCCTAAACACCAACACAGCAGTCATGTACCTTTCAAGGGGTTCAGGGGCAAGATGGGCAAGGCATTTCTACTAACTCTTCTTAAGGATCATGGACAGTGCCCTATGCTACGAGGTAAGCGGTGACTGTTGTAATTCTTACTGGTGAGCCTTTCCTGTCACTGATTCTCGGCTCGCTTTGTATTTCATAGGACTGTTATAAGTCCAATACAAAATGAGTCTTATTTTTAAAAACCTGAAATGTTTTACAGAGCCTAGCATATTCTCATATAGGGTCCTTTCCATTCTCCCCACTCTCCCGAGAGGCCAAGAACACGTCACACCATGAACTAGGAGAGGGGGTAGAGCCCTTTCTGATGAAATACATCAGCAAAGACAGAGTCTTAGCCTGCTTGCTCTCTGGACAGGATCTCGGACCACAAGGTCTTCAATCCTGGTATAAATGAAGGAAGTGAGGACAGTTCAACTGGCACTCTCATAACAAGAGTTCTGAAACACCTTCCAAAGAGACTATAGCAGTAGATGAGGGAAGGGAGTGCTACAGTGTGGCAGTACAGGGGGAACGATCGGCTACAGCAGTGAAAAGTGTGGTACCGATTGGTGTGCTCTCGGGGTTCTTGTACATGTAGCATAGATGACCTCTACAGTGGCCCTCCCACCTTCCCACCTGCATTAGGTGTTCTTCTTTTTGTAATTTATGTTTATGTATTTATTTACTGTTTGAACTTATTTATTCTGCGTATTTATTTTTTTGGCTGCACTGGGTCTCTCATTGCTGTGCACGGGCTTTCTCTAGTTGGCGGCTAGCGGGGGCTACTCTTGGTTGCGGTGTGCGGGCTTCTCATCGCGGTGGCTTCTCTTGTTGCGGAGCATGGGCTGTAGGCACGTGGGCTTCGGTAGCTGAGGCTCACGGGCTCTAGAATGCAGGCTCCGTCGTTGTGGCACATGCGCTTAGTTGCTGCACGGCATGTGGGATCTCCGCAGACCAGGGCTCGAACCCGTGTCCCCCGCATTGCATTGGCAGGCGGATTCTTAACCACGGCGCCACCAGGGAAGCCCTAGGTGTTCTCATGTAGAGTCTAAAAACAGAGGGCACTGAGCGAAGGTAGTGGTTATTAAAGGCTCAGGATCTAAATTCTACCTGCCTCTACACCCCTTCCCAGCTGTCGATTTGACCCCATTTTTGAATGCCGACCTCATTCTTCAACTTTCTCTGGCGTTTGTTATACTCACCTTGAAAACTTGTTTCTGTGATGCGTTGAGCAGGCACAGGGTGGCAGACTGCAGAGGTGGAAGCTGGTGGTCGGATATTTGTGGGCTGAATCTCCTTCAGTCCCATTCCCATTTCTGGTTGCCCAGAGGCCCGACTTCCTGTGTATGACGCCGAGCCGTAGGATTGCGGGCAGGAGCCAAGTTCTCCATACAGTAAAGACCCCAGTGTGCCTTGGTTATAGTAATATACCTGGCTTCCTTCCTGGCAGGGAAGTGACAGGCGGCTCTGCCCCTGATTTGGAATCTGAGATGGTGTTCCCTGAGCAAGGCTGGCAGAAAGCGATGGATGTAGAGGGACCATGTTCTTGGCGTCTGAAGTTTTATCATACTGGGCTGCCAGAAACATGGAGGAGGCAGCTGTGTGGCGGTCAGTGAGTGCCAGAGTAAAGTCTCCGAGTGAAGAAGAATTCTTTTCAGTGCTTGCTGTGATGTCCCACTCAAGAACACCTGGATAGGAAGCAGCTGAAGTGGAGATCTGGCTGTGGTCCGTAACTCCAGATAACATAGTCGTGCTAGAATGTTGGTAAAGGTAGGCACTACCCATGAGTGTCTGGAAAGGGGTACCAGTAGCCGATGCCGAACTGACGGCAGGGGCAGAGACTCTGGAGAAGTTGCAGACACTTCGTGTTAGGGAAGTTGCATTGCTCACCACAGGAGGAGAATGCTGCAGAGAATTTAGAGTTCCACGTAGAGATGGATGTTGGAAATTTTCTGTAAGAACAAGAGGGTCATGACAAACTCAGGGAGGTTGAGAAATTCTCACTACGTTTGAGGAACGGCATCATCTGAAGGTTCTTGCTATCAGGACACCTCTACTATCACTACTTCCTGAGAAACCCAAAATCAGACAGTTGATGATGGCTGTAAGGACTGAGCAGTTTTCCACTCTTCTCTATTAACTGCCTGTGCTCCCAATCTTGGGCACAGACGGGCAGAAGAGCCAAGTGGTGTGGTTCAGAGATTGTTCTCTAGGCTGGAAGCAACCTTCTCCCTGCCCTGTCTTTCCCTTCAGCCTGCACTCGTATTGACTTCTATGCTATTTCCTAGACTGGAAGCATTTTAGAACTAGGAGGCCCTTAGAGAACTTCGATGTTCTCAGTCTCATTTCGTGAGTAAGGAAACTGAGGCTCAGAGAGGTCGGGTTGACTTGTTCAAGTTCTCTCATTATGTTAGTATCATTACCAGGTTTCAGAACCTAAGTATCCTGACTTCCTTGCCAGGACTCCACTCTGAGCATGATACTGCCAGAAAGCAGGAGAAACAGAACTTATAATATAGGCATTTTTTTTGTCCATTAGAAAACAGTACGGCTATTACCATTGTCGTCTTCAGTGTCTCCCTTTGCTTGTGCAGTTCCCACGCTATTACCTAGAGGTGACGTACAGCTCAGTCCAACTGGTGAATTGAAAGAGTCATTTTTGCCCTCTTCAAGCCTGGTTTCTCATCCTACCTCAAAATGATTACCCGAAAGTGGATTTCTTAAGTGCTTTTGGAAAGGGAAAAGTTATCTGATTCCTTCAGATTACTCATCTATAAAGTGGTTATAACACCACCACCAATAATAATAGCAGTAATAATTAATAGATGAATAAGCTGATCTATTGCGTATGGTTTATATGGAGGAAGATACAATAAGTTCTAGAAAGACAAAGAAAAATCATGACAAGCGTATTACGTTAACGAAAAAGAAATCCATAGATATTAATGAAAACTGGGGTATGTGGCAAGTATCGAAGCCTAATGAATTTACTAACAAATGGCATTCTGTACCATCCATGCAACATTATGAAAGTGAATTTTGCCCACTCTATTTTAGTGAATACTATTAACCAGAAAACACGATGGAGGTGATAGAGGTGAATGAATTCCTAGCCAATGCATACAGACAGAGAAGGTATGTCAGTAAAAAATGCATAACAAGCAACAGAATGCAATAAATGTGCATGTATAGGTAGCCACAACACACATAGACAAGTATTTCAATGAAAACCGGTGCGAAGCAGACGGCAAAATAATAAGTGTAAAAGAGTTTCATTATTGTGCTCCTTCATATTTTTACCCAGCAAGTAAGAGGTATTAAGCCTAGGAGAAATATATATTTCAATGAATATAGCTTATATAATAAGCAGAAAGGAAGCTTAAAATGTATCAGGAAGGTTTTTGGATTTATCCTAGAACTTAGATTAGAATCATCTTCAGCATCCAAGAAGATGGCATCCCAAAACCTCAAAAAACCATCATGCCTAGAATCCCATTAAAAAAGATTTTCAAATGTAAGAAAATCCACAGGACTCCACAATATGGTTTTCGATAAACGTGGATGTTTGTTTGTTTTGTTTCTTTGGCCGCGCCGCGTGGCCCTGGCCGTGAAAGCACCGAGTCCTAAGCACTGGACCGCCAGGGAATTCCCTAAGTGGGGGGGAATTAGAGATGTGGGGCTTGACTTTTTCTTCTTCTTCTTCTTCTTCGGTAGCTAAGATCTACAAGCGAACGATGGCTGTTGATCAGTGTGCTCTCTGTGTTAGGAAGGAAATAACTGTAAAAATGAAAAGCAGCCTTGCCTTAGAACCTACATATCACACAAAGGAAAATAGTCCTTCTGATTCAATTTAGAAGATATCACTTAAAATGTTGAATTGGCGAAATGTCTACCTAGTTTAAAAATTAGAAAGAATAAAACACTGAAAAGCAGCCCCCTAGATAACCACTGTGGTTGCTTGTTTATAGGAGGCATCATTTCTAAAACGTATTTCTAAAACGTTTATATTCAAAACTGTCAAGTGGCCAACTGTATTCAGAGAGGCAATAAAAGAAAGAAAACGGAGTATGACTTTTCTGATAAGCTGCCTTTCCTGGCGATCCCCTGTTCTGGCCTTACTTTCCTTCTTAGTCTGTTAATGTAAGGGTTTGCTACCATCAACTTGGTTTTGCCCTGCTCTGAGCAGGTTTCCCTCTGTGCTGTTTCTGCTTTAATTGAAAATCTTTGGTTCCCATCAGCATTCCATTGCAAACTCCGTTTTTCTTGAGAGCTCCTCTATGCTTTCCCTCTTCATTCTTACATTTTCTCCCATCTCTTGGTGCCTGTTGGCCTGTGCTAATGAAAACCATCCTAAACTTCCTTACGCTCGACTCTGTGCCTCCCTGTAGAGCCCAGTACTCTCCATCCTCTCTCCCTATTCTCTCTTTTCAACTAGTCGAAATCCTAGTGGAGGGAGACCATTAGAGATGAAACATCTTGGTATATATTGCTAGTTTTCTATGTCCCCTGGCTTTTCTACGTTTCTGTTGAAACACTCTTGAGAAGTGTCTGATTTCGTTTTCTACATGGGTACCCTTTAAGGCTCAATACTGGAAAAGAAGGGGATCAGAGTGATCAACCCAATGTGGTATCCTAACGTAACAGTTAAGGAAAGCAACAGGCTTTGTGAGACAGCCAGTGATTTGTCCAAAGTCACACAGATAGTAAACGTCAAAGTCAAAAGTGAAATTAGGTCTCCAGACTTGTAGTTCAATACTTTCCCTCATTATTCCATGCTATTTTGAATCTCCTACTCAATTTAGGGGCAAAAGAAATCGAACGCAAAACTTTCCAAAGTTTCTTTTCTTACCTGACATGGTCAGAGAAGAGGAAGCATCCACTGCAGGTACAAGGGATGAGGAGACAACACTAGAGGATGTCTGAGTGGCTGCAGCTGAACGGCGCACGTGTCCAGTACAGAGGTCACTGGTTACTGGTCCAAACAGCTCCACGGAAACCCCAAGACTCTACCAAGTGGTAGTAGGTTTGGTAGGAGAGTGATGTCACAAAGCAGGCAGTTGAAAGGTATGAGAGAGCCAATAGGGAGGTCCGATCCCCAACAGGAAGGCGGGCTTGGGTGAAGAGAGTGTAGGAGAGCTAAAACAACACCTGAGTTTCTGAGCTCTGGGGAGGAAATCCTAGAAGACAGATTTACCTCCCCCAGGCTCTTCCATTAGGGAAATCATTGCAACATTTCTTACAGACGTTCATTAATACACTGAACTAAGAGTTACTTACATTCTACAGAGTATTCTATTTTATGTATCATATACTTAGAGCTATATAGATCTTATTTAATTAATAATCCTTAGGAAGGAAAGAGCCATCTAGTTTGAACTATTACAGTTGTTCTGAAATCATATGTGTCTAATGAGTGAACTGATAGCAGCTTTTAAGGAGCCAAAGTAGGGATTAAGAAGCTCTCTTTGTAACTTGGTTCAAGAGTAGGGTGAAGTTTCTTGAGTGTACCTTGTGGAGAATGTTGTGGTCCAAGGCTCTTCTCTTTTAGTTTCTTCTCCTTGACTCCTACCTTCCTTGGGCTGGGCTAGGCTGGGGGCCAGGTTGGACTTGCGACTTAACATTTCTCTTCCGCTTTCTCTTTGTTTTTTTTTCTTCCATTATGGGCATTGCTTCGAGGACAAGCCTTGATCTTGCATTGGACGTTACTTCCTGTCAACTTCCAGCAGCAGGAGTCTTCTTTTCAGTGCTTGATGCCTCACGAAATAGACTCTGCCCGTTGGCAGCAAATACCAGAGAGCTAGGAGACAGAGCTGGTTGCAGACCTTTCCTCTTCCAGCCTTTGGTTGCAATTGTTTGGCCCGTAATTTGCTAGCTCTAGTTCCTTGGGCCACACAGGTATCCTGCCATCTCCAGCTCTTGTTATATGTGAGAGACATTCTGAACACTGTCCCTTTTTCTTTGCACAGAAGTATATACAGTGTGGCAGTTACTGTAATCTCCTCCGCCTTGCAAACAGCCACTCTAGAATCTTGGACCTCTAGGACTCTCTGTCTTGCATGCTTGGGGGCAAGGCCAAGCAAAATGAAGAGGAGAATAATTAGAGAAAGAGGAGGACGTTGGTGGAGAATTGGGAGCAGGTAAGGTGAAAAGGGCACAGGAGAAAAGAGATGCATGTAGACTTTTTGGTTTCTGTGGGAAACAGGTTGACACACTTGGGCCTCATTTGGTATTAACAGAACAGAGAGTTAAAGATCTAAGTAGCTAGATAGTGTGCAGCAACTGCCATGAAGTCTGTACACTGAAGAGAACAGTCTCACATCTAGTTTTCATTTTGTTTTATGTCATAGTACCTTATTTATAGCATTCACTGGTGTGTTTGTAGAATACAGATGTTTTCAAATGCTCTGGTTTTGTCTACATGGTTATCTCCTTGTCCTGTTTGTAAGGAATCCAACATTGTAAGACATATTGCATGTTTTTCTCTTGACGACTGTTGACCTTGAAGCGTCATGAGCTAACTTGAGCTGTTGGATTCTGTGGAGAAACGTTCAAAAGGGTCTGTGAAAAAGGCACTGTGGTGAGTCGCATTATGCACCCGAGCGTAAGGAGCAGATATCTGCCACCAGCCCAGCTTGGCCTGGATTGCCTCTGTTTTAGTTCCCCTGGTCAGTGCTTTTCTCCCTAACCACTCTTGTGACTGTGATAATGTGAGTAAGGGCGGAGTTGCTAATGATCTATGTGTGAGGTAAGCTGGTTTGAGGGAGGAAATCTATGGACCTAGTCATTTTCCTTGGTGGTAAGCTTTCAGGGGTGCAGAGATTGATCTTCCTGGGGCCTTTTCTGGTCCCAGGAAGATATCGCATAGATGGGACCCCCCAAGACACACATTGAATCTTTAGGCCTGTTTTTCCTATTATGAGGTACGAGTTTCTTCACTGATGGGGATGATGCTTATCTGAGAAGAAATTGTGAAAGGTGGTGTAGTGTAGAGGTGTGGCTTCAGCTTTTAAGTTTTCCTCCAGGTTTTTCCCCTAAGCTTCCTACTTCGGACGGCCTACTTACATGATACTAGTAGGTGATGTCCGGCTAACAACTTCCTAAATATACCTGCAAGCCAGATCAGTGTCTCTTTTCTCTGTATTCCCATGGAAGTCAAGAGTCCCGCCGAATTTTCCATCGAAACAGTTGATTTGTGTTGTCTCTAGGAATTCTAAAGGGCGTACCGTTGCTTCCTAACCGGTGTCATTTGGGAGGTCCGCCTCTGTACGTTCAAATGATTAATTTTGAGACTTTGCTCATGTGTGCAGTAAACCCTTGAATTCCCTAAGACCTTCCTTTCCTCCATCTCCTACCCCATTAAGCCCGCTTCAGTTCATCTCCTGAATTTCTTTGGAATCTGTCAGCCAGCTCTTCCTCAACTTCCTAATACTGAACTTGCCTGTCTGTTGCGATTAGGTCCTAACTAGTGTCCATATATATCTTGTTTCCTTCCAATCCACTCTTCACACAAGAAACCTTCAAAGCAAGTTGGAACGGTGCTCATAAACATCGCTCACAAACATTGTTTTGAGAATAGAAAACACACTGTTGGCCTTTAAGACTCTGCGTGGTCTAGAATCCTCTCTGCTTCTCTAGTCCCATCTTGTGCCACTTTTGCCCTCACTTTCTATGCTTCAGATACACTGAATTAACCTTAGTTCTCACTCATCTGACAGAAGTCAGTTCAGATACTATTTTTCACTGTGATTCCTAGCATTAAGGAATTTGATTATCAGGTTTTGTATGAGGACTATTTCATCAGGGGTACAGAAGTTCTGGCCATCTCTGGTTTTGGATATCCCTTATTTGTTGAGACCTTTGCGTTGTTTGGTGGCCTTTTGTCTGTTTTCCAGATGGGAAAACAGGAACAAGGGAAGTATAGGTTATTACTAGGTGGGGTTGAACAAGTGGAGCAGCAAACTGCAAAGCAGAAAGAAGAGGGACGTACTATAGAGGGATATGACTTCCATTCTCAAGGCGCCTGCATCCTGTGCAGGGAGACAGCCTAACATAAAATGTGCCTAACAACAAATATATTGACTTCTTACTAAAAATCTCCAGTTCATAGAACCGAGGGGTTTGTACCTTCTCCTTTAAAAGTGATAGTCCTGGGACTTCCCCGGTGGTCCCGTGGTGAAGACTCTGCGCTTGCAATGCAGCAGGCGTGGGTTCAATCCCTGGTTGGGGAGCTAAGATCCCACATGCTGCGCAGCCAAAGAAATTTTTTTCGAACGTTATACTCCTGTATTATTGGCTTTAGTGGTTTCGATTTTGTTTTACTGTTAAGAAGATTTCAGTTTATTTACCGGGAACAAACAACACATAATGTAAAAATAGTTTCCCAGAAACGATTTCCATCATTCTCTTCTTCCCTTTCTCCCGCAGACTGGTGTTTCACCTTGACAAGTTCTCTGTCATTCCATAGGAAAGCTGTCTGGCTTGGAGGTTGCAATCCCAGGGAATTTTTCATCAGCGGGGAAGTCTCCATCACTACAGAGGAATCAAGGGAGAAGTCAGTCCCTGGTAAGTGAGATGCTCCCCCTAAACACCAACACAGCAGTCGTGTACCTTTCAAGGGGTTCAGGGGCAAGATGGGCAAGGCATTTCTACTAACTCTTCTTAAGGATCACGGACAGCGCCCTGTGCTACGAGGTAAGCGGTGACTGTTGTAGTTCTTACTGGTGATCCTTTCCTGTCACTGATTCTCGGCTTTCTTTGTATTTCATAGGACTGTTGTCAGTCCAATACAAAATGAGTCTTATTTTTAAAAACCTGAAATGTTTTACAGAGCCTAGCATTCTCATATAGGGTCCTTTCCATTCTCCCCACTTTCCCGAGAGGCCAAGAACACTTCACACCATGAACTAGGAGAGGGGGTAGAGCCCTTTCTGATGAAATACATCAACAAAGACAGAGTCTTAGCCTGCTTGCTCTCTGGACAGGATCTCGGACCACAAGGTCTTCACTCCTGGTGTAAATGAAGGAAGTGAGGACAGTTCAACTGGCACTCTCATAACAAGAGTTCTGAAACACCTTCCAAAGAGACTATAGCAGTAGATGAGGGAAGGGAGTGCTACAGTGTGGCAGTACCGGGGGAATGATCGGCTACAGCAGTGAAAAGTGTGGTACCGATTGGTGTGCTCTCGGGGTTCTTGTACATGTAGCATAGATGACCTCTACAGTGGCCCTCCCACCTTCCCACCTGCATTAGGTGTTCTTTTTTTTTTGTAATTTATGTTTATGTATTTATTTACTGTTTGAACTTATTTATTCTACGTATTTATTTTTTTGGCTGCACTGGGTCTCTCATTGCTGTGCACGGGCTTTCTCTAGTTGGCGGCTAGCGGGGGCTACTCTTGCTTGCGGTGTGCGGGCATCTCATCGCGGTGGCTTCTCTTGTTGCGGAGCATGGGCTGTAGGCACGTGGGCTTCGGTAGTTGAGGCTCACGGGCTCTAGAATGCAGGCTCCGTCGTTGTGGCACATGCGCTTAGTTGCTGCACGGCATGTGGGATCTTCGCAGACCAGGGCTCGAACCCGTGTCCCCTGCATTGGCAGGCGCCACCAGGGAAGCCCTAGGTGTTCTCATATAGAGTCTAAAAACAGAGAGCACTGAGAGAAGGTAGTGGTTATTAAAGGCTCAGGATCTAAATTCTACCTGTCTCTACACCCCTTCCCAGCTGTCGATTTGACCCCATTTTTCAATGCTGACCTCATTGTTCAACTTTTCTCTGCCGTCTGTATACTCACCTTGAAAACTTGTTTCTGTGATGCGTTGAGCAGACACAGGGTGGCAGATTGCAGAGGTGGAAGCTGGTGGTCGGATATTTGTGGGCTGAATCTCCTTCAGTCCCATTCCCATTTCTGGTTGCCCAGAGGCCCTACTTCCTGTGTGTGACGCCGAGCCGTAGGATTGCGGGCAGGAGCCAAGTTCTCCATACAGTAAAGACCCCAGTGTGCCTTGGTTATAGTAATATACCTGGCTTCCTTCCTGGCAGGGAAGTGACAGGCGGCTATGCCCCTGATTTGTCCGTGGGCCTCCTGATCCAGCAGTTCCCTTGGCTCTGCCCCTGTCGTCAGCTGCCCCTAGGATAACTCTGAGCCCTAGCCACTTCTCTGGTAGATTTCCCTATTCCCCCACTACAGTCACACCTGAATAAGGCGACTCAGACCTTTCAGAGATGTGTCCTGAACCTCTTGTTTTCTGAAATACCTATCTGGTGGTTGTGAGACTTAAGGCCAGCGTCCCCGAGAGACTTTTTCTATTTCTCCTAGTAAACCTAGACTCCTCTTCTGTCACCTTCAACTCTACTCCAATTGTGTTCTTTCAACCCAGACCTCTGACCCTGCTTTTTACTTCTGCCATTTCATCCTCACTCCTGCTTCCTTTCCTAAATCCATACGTCTCTTTTGGCCTTCCTAGCCCTGGGCCAAGTTCCTTCCTCTTTGCTCAGTTTTTCCCCCTTTCCTTCATTCTCCCATCCAACTTTCAGTCCTTCCTTTCTCACGCCCCAGTTAGCAGCATCTGAAAATTCGAAAGGTTTGTTACTCGTCTATTAATTGTATTCCATTTACTTATTCAGTTCTATACCTGTCTTACCTGTGTATGGAAGAACAGCTGGTAGCCAAGGTGGCACCAAGAATCCTAGCAGCTCTCACTTGACGTATCCGTAGTAGTCGGCAATTTCCATTTCGTTTTCCCTCTCGGTGAAAAATTGCAGCTTGCCCGAAGAGGTGTATCTGGCAGCATTCTCCCGTTGTTGTTGAGCCCGCCTCTTCATGGCCTCTCGCTCTGGCCTCTGCTCTTGTTCGATGGGCTTTGACATGACTGGCTCAGGCACGTTGGGTTCCCTCCATGGAACTCGTTGCTTGCTGAAGTCTTGGAGTAGAAATTGGGTTTGGAGCTTGGGTGGGGCCTGGCGCTTATTCACAGCAGGGGGAACAGGCTCCCGCTGGAGAGGAGGGCCAGATGAAGTTTTGGAGGGTGCAGGCCTAGGAGCAGCAGACTGAGGGACACGAGGCTGGGTGTGGTTGGTCCAAGCCGGTTGGGTTGGGTTGGTCACAGTTGGCTGAGCTGGTTTGGCGGGGCCTGGCAAAGAGGCAGGAGCTGGCTGGGATGAATTGACTGCAGCAGGTTGAGCTGAGTCAGTAGAACCAGGCTGGGCACGGTAAGCCCCAGCAGGCCGATGTGAGGCCAGAGACTGGGGCCTCCGAGGAGCGGGTCGAGCTTGAGGCTTGTCCCAGGCAGAAAAAGGCAGAGGTATCAACTTGACCTTCCCAGGAGGAGGCCGCTCATACTGGGCTGGAGATGGACACTCTGTTTCAGCACTGCTGTCTGGTTTCTGGGCTTGGACTTGCGTTTTCTCAGGACCCTTCCCCTCACGTGGGGTATGCCGCCATGGCTGGATAGCTGGGGGTGGCTGGGGGTCTTTGGGGTTGCTTGACTTTCCCAAGAGCCGACAGGAAGAGAGCCCAGTTTTCGTCTCATTCTTCTTCCCCAGCGCATGAAGAACCTTCACAGACTCCAGCATGCGCACGCCAAGGGAGGTTCGAGGCTTTTGAAAGCTCTGTTGGAGAAGCTCAGTTTGGTGTTCCTTTCGCTTCGTGTGGGGGATTGCTGGCTTCTCTTCTGCCTTGACTTTGTTCCCTGACTGCTTGTTCTCTTCAGCCTTGTTTCTCCCTCTGGTCCTTTTGGTCTTTTCCTGCCCGTGGCTCTTAGTTTTGCTGATCTTTCTGGATGCAGCTTTCTGAGGTTTGCCTTGAGAGTGCTTGGCCGTGTTCACAGGAGCCCTGTCACTGACTGCAGCGTGGCAGGTAACCACTTCTCCCCCTAACAGGCACTCTGGTTTCTTTGGCTGGATTTTGGCCTTGGGAGCGCCACTGATAGGCTCAGAGGCTTTCTGTTTGTTCTTCCTGGGTTGATCAGAGGGAACCTTTATGACACTTGGCTTTTCCTGCACCTGATTCACCTTAATGGCTCTGGTGTCTTTAGCTTTGATCACGTGGGGACCTTGGGATTGATCAAGCTCTTTCAAAGGATTAAAGAGCTGGGGAAGGTGAATATCCTCCGCCAGTGTAGTAATGTCTGCAAGACCACTGCTAGGTTCAGTCCCATTTTCAAGTGTCCCTAGGTCCTGACGACTCCGGCTGTTCTCTCCCAGATCAGCATTTTCAGAACCAGGCTGCTCCTCTTGGCTGAGGGGATCGGTGCAGGCCAGCGGCTGGTGAATATCAGGGATTCCTAAAGGGAGTAGTGGAGGATCTTGGTTCTCTGTTGGGATCTGGTAGGCATCCAGAGGCTTTGAAAGCTTGGTTTTGATATCATCCACGTGCTTACTCTCTATTTGTCCCTGGCTTGGAGCTGGAGGCAGGGCCAGGAGACGCCTGGCACTCTGGACTGGAGCTGTCACTGAAATGTCCCCAAGTTCAGATGGTGGGTTACTCTCAAGTATGTGGCTGTTTCTGCTACTGCAGGACTTGGGGAGTTCTTGACGTTGTGTCACACAAAACGTCTGGCTTGGAGGTTGCAATCCCAGGGAATTTTTCATCACCAGGGGGGAGGTCTCCATCCCTACAAAGGGATCAAGGGAGAAGTCAGTCCCTGGTAAGTGAGATGCTCCCCCTAAACACCAACACAGCAGTCATGTACCTTTCAAGGGGTTCAGGGGCAAGATGGGCAAGGCATTTCTACTAACTCTTCTTAAGGATCATGGACAGTGCCCTATGCTACGAGGTAAGCGGTGACTGTTGTAATTCTTACTGGTGAGCCTTTCCTGTCACTGATTCTCGGCTCGCTTTGTATTTCATAGGACTGTTATAAGTCCAATACAAAATGAGTCTTATTTTTAAAAACCTGAAATGTTTTACAGAGCCTAGCATATTCTCATATAGGGTCCTTTCCATTCTCCCCACTCTCCCGAGAGGCCAAGAACACGTCACACCATGAACTAGGAGAGGGGGTAGAGCCCTTTCTGATGAAATACATCAGCAAAGACAGAGTCTTAGCCTGCTTGCTCTCTGGACAGGATCTCGGACCACAAGGTCTTCAATCCTGGTATAAATGAAGGAAGTGAGGACAGTTCAACTGGCACTCTCATAACAAGAGTTCTGAAACACCTTCCAAAGAGACTATAGCAGTAGATGAGGGAAGGGAGTGCTACAGTGTGGCAGTACAGGGGGAACGATCGGCTACAGCAGTGAAAAGTGTGGTACCGATTGGTGTGCTCTCGGGGTTCTTGTACATGTAGCATAGATGACCTCTACAGTGGCCCTCCCACCTTCCCACCTGCATTAGGTGTTCTTCTTTTTGTAATTTATGTTTATGTATTTATTTACTGTTTGAACTTATTTATTCTGCGTATTTATTTTTTTGGCTGCACTGGGTCTCTCATTGCTGTGCACGGGCTTTCTCTAGTTGGCGGCTAGCGGGGGCTACTCTTGCTTGCGGTGTGCGGGCTTCTCATCGCGGTGGCTTCTCTTGTTGCGGAGCATGGGCTGTAGGCACGTGGGCTTCGGTAGCTGAGGCTCACGGGCTCTAGAATGCAGGCTCCGTCGTTGTGGCACATGCGCTTAGTTGCTGCACGGCATGTGGGATCTCCGCAGACCAGGGCTCGAACCCGTGTCCCCCGCATTGCATTGGCAGGCGGATTCTTAACCACGGCGCCACCAGGGAAGCCCTAGGTGTTCTCATGTAGAGTCTAAAAACAGAGGGCACTGAGCGAAGGTAGTGGTTATTAAAGGCTCAGGATCTAAATTCTACCTGCCTCTACACCCCTTCCCAGCTGTCGATTTGACCCCATTTTTGAATGCCGACCTCATTCTTCAACTTTCTCTGGCGTTTGTTATACTCACCTTGAAAACTTGTTTCTGTGATGCGTTGAGCAGGCACAGGGTGGCAGACTGCAGAGGTGGAAGCTGGTGGTCGGATATTTGTGGGCTGAATCTCCTTCAGTCCCATTCCCATTTCTGGTTGCCCAGAGGCCCGACTTCCTGTGTATGACGCCGAGCCGTAGGATTGCGGGCAGGAGCCAAGTTCTCCATACAGTAAAGACCCCAGTGTGCCTTGGTTATAGTAATATACCTGGCTTCCTTCCTGGCAGGGAAGTGACAGGCGGCTCTGCCCCTGATTTGGAATCTGAGATGGTGTTCCCTGAGCAAGGCTGGCAGAAAGCGATGGATGTAGAGGGACCATGTTCTTGGCGTCTGAAGTTTTATCATACTGGGCTGCCAGAAACATGGAGGAGGCAGCTGTGTGGCGGTCAGTGAGTGCCAGAGTAAAGTCTCCGAGTGAAGAAGAATTCTTTTCAGTGCTTGCTGTGATGTCCCACTCAAGAACACCTGGATAGGAAGCAGCTGAAGTGGAGATCTGGCTGTGGTCCGTAACTCCAGATAACATAGTCGTGCTAGAATGTTGGTAAAGGTAGGCACTACCCATGAGTGTCTGGAAAGGGGTACCAGTAGCCGATGCCGAACTGACGGCAGGGGCAGAGACTCTGGAGAAGTTGCAGACACTTCGTGTTAGGGAAGTTGCATTGCTCACCACAGGAGGAGAATGCTGCAGAGAATTTAGAGTTCCACGTAGAGATGGATGTTGGAAATTTTCTGTAAGAACAAGAGGGTCATGACAAACTCAGGGAGGTTGAGAAATTCTCACTACGTTTGAGGAACGGCATCATCTGAAGGTTCTTGCTATCAGGACACCTCTACTATCACTACTTCCTGAGAAACCCAAAATCAGACAGTTGATGATGGCTGTAAGGACTGAGCAGTTTTCCACTCTTCTCTATTAACTGCCTGTGCTCCCAATCTTGGGCACAGACGGGCAGAAGAGCCAAGTGGTGTGGTTCAGAGATTGTTCTCTAGGCTGGAAGCAACCTTCTCCCTGCCCTGTCTTTCCCTTCAGCCTGCACTCGTATTGACTTCTATGCTATTTCCTAGACTGGAAGCATTTTAGAACTAGGAGGCCCTTAGAGAACTTCGATGTTCTCAGTCTCATTTCGTGAGTAAGGAAACTGAGGCTCAGAGAGGTCGGGTTGACTTGTTCAAGTTCTCTCATTATGTTAGTATCATTACCAGGTTTCAGAACCTAAGTATCCTGACTTCCTTGCCAGGACTCCACTCTGAGCATGATACTGCCAGAAAGCAGGAGAAACAGAACTTATAATATAGGCATTTTTTTTGTCCATTAGAAAACAGTACGGCTATTACCATTGTCGTCTTCAGTGTCTCCCTTTGCTTGTGCAGTTCCCACGCTATTACCTAGAGGTGACGTACAGCTCAGTCCAACTGGTGAATTGAAAGAGTCATTTTTGCCCTCTTCAAGCCTGGTTTCTCATCCTACCTCAAAATGATTACCCGAAAGTGGATTTCTTAAGTGCTTTTGGAAAGGGAAAAGTTATCTGATTCCTTCAGATTACTCATCTATAAAGTGGTTATAACACCACCACCAATAATAATAGCAGTAATAATTAATAGATGAATAAGCTGATCTATTGCGTATGGTTTATATGGAGGAAGATACAATAAGTTCTAGAAAGACAAAGAAAAATCATGACAAGCATATTACGTTAACGAAAAAGAAATCCATAGATATTAATGAAAACTGGGGTATGTGGCAAGTATCGAAGCCTAATGAACTTACTAACAAATGGCATTCTGTACCATCCATGCAACATTATGAAAGTGAATTTTGCCCACTCTATTTTAGTGAATACTATTAACCAGAAAACACGATGGAGGTGATAGAGGTGAATGAATTCCTAGCCAATGCATACAGACAGAGAAGGTATGTCAGTAAAAAATGCATAACAAGCAACAGAATGCAATAAATGTGCATGTATAGGTAGCCACAACACACATAGACAAGTATTTCAATGAAAACCGGTACGAAGCAGACGGCAAAATAATAAGTGTAAAAGAGTTTCATTATTGTGCTCCTTCATATTTTTACCCAGCAAGTAAGAGGTATTAAGCCTAGGAGAAATATATATTTCAATGAATATAGCTTATATAATAAGCAGAAAGGAAGCTTAAAATGTATCAGGAAGGTTTTTGGATTTATCCTAGAACTTAGATTAGAATCATCTTCAGCATCCAAGAAGATGGCATCCCAAAACCTCAAAAAACCATCATGCCTAGAATCCCATTAAAAAAGATTTTCAAATGTAAGAAAATCCACAGGACTCCACAATATGGTTTTCGATAAACGTGGATGTTTGTTTGTTTTGTTTCTTTGGCCGCGCCGCGTGGCCCTGGCCGTGAAAGCACCGAGTCCTAAGCACTGGACCGCCAGGGAATTCCCTAAGTGGGGGGGAATTAGAGATGTGGGGCTTGACTTTTTCTTCTTCTTCTTCTTCTTCGGTAGCTAAGATCTACAAGCGAACGATGGCTGTTGATCAGTGTGCTCTCTGTGTTAGGAAGGAAATAACTGTAAAAATGAAAAGCAGCCTTGCCTTAGAACCTACATATCACACAAAGGAAAATAGTCCTTCTGATTCAATTTAGAAGATATCACTTAAAATGTTGAATTGGCGAAATGTCTACCTAGTTTAAAAATTAGAAAGAATAAAACACTGAAAAGCAGCCCCCTAGATAACCACTGTGGTTGCTTGTTTATAGGAGGCATCATTTCTAAAACGTATTTCTAAAACGTTTATATTCAAAACTGTCAAGTGGCCAACTGTATTCAGAGAGGCAATAAAAGAAAGAAAACGGAGTATGACTTTTCTGATAAGCTGCCTTTCCTGGCGATCCCCTGTTCTGGCCTTACTTTCCTTCTTAGTCTGTTAATGTAAGGGTTTGCTACCATCAACTTGGTTTTGCCCTGCTCTGAGCAGGTTTCCCTCTGTGCTGTTTCTGCTTTAATTGAAAATCTTTGGTTCCCATCAGCATTCCATTGCAAACTCCGTTTTTCTTGAGAGCTCCTCTATGCTTTCCCTCTTCATTCTTACATTTTCTCCCATCTCTTGGTGCCTGTTGGCCTGTGCTAATGAAAACCATCCTAAACTTCCTTACGCTCGACTCTGTGCCTCCCTGTAGAGCCCAGTACTCTCCATCCTCTCTCCCTATTCTCTCTTTTCAACTAGTCGAAATCCTAGTGGAGGGAGACCATTAGAGATGAAACATCTTGGTATATATTGCTAGTTTTCTATGTCCCCTGGCTTTTCTACGTTTCTGTTGAAACACTCTTGAGAAGTGTCTGATTTCGTTTTCTACATGGGTACCCTTTAAGGCTCAATACTGGAAAAGAAGGGGATCAGAGTGATCAACCCAATGTGGTATCCTAACGTAACAGTTAAGGAAAGCAACAGGCTTTGTGAGACAGCCAGTGATTTGTCCAAAGTCACACAGATAGTAAACGTCAAAGTCAAAAGTGAAATTAGGTCTCCAGACTTGTAGTTCAATACTTTCCCTCATTATTCCATGCTATTTTGAATCTCCTACTCAATTTAGGGGCAAAAGAAATCGAACGCAAAACTTTCCAAAGTTTCTTTTCTTACCTGACATGGTCAGAGAAGAGGAAGCATCCACTGCAGGTACAAGGGATGAGGAGACAACACTAGAGGATGTCTGAGTGGCTGCAGCTGAACGGCGCACGTGTCCAGTACAGAGGTCACTGGTTACTGGTCCAAACAGCTCCACGGAAACCCCAAGACTCTACCAAGTGGTAGTAGGTTTGGTAGGAGAGTGATGTCACAAAGCAGGCAGTTGAAAGGTATGAGAGAGCCAATAGGGAGGTCCGATCCCCAACAGGAAGGCGGGCTTGGGTGAAGAGAGTGTAGGAGAGCTAAAACAACACCTGAGTTTCTGAGCTCTGGGGAGGAAATCCTAGAAGACAGATTTACCTCCCCCAGGCTCTTCCATTAGGGAAATCATTGCAACATTTCTTACAGACGTTCATTAATACACTGAACTAAGAGTTACTTACATTCTACAGAGTATTCTATTTTATGTATCATATACTTAGAGCTATATAGATCTTATTTAATTAATAATCCTTAGGAAGGAAAGAGCCATCTAGTTTGAACTATTACAGTTGTTCTGAAATCATATGTGTCTAATGAGTGAACTGATAGCAGCTTTTAAGGAGCCAAAGTAGGGATTAAGAAGCTCTCTTTGTAACTTGGTTCAAGAGTAGGGTGAAGTTTCTTGAGTGTACCTTGTGGAGAATGTTGTGGTCCAAGGCTCTTCTCTTTTAGTTTCTTCTCCTTGACTCCTACCTTCCTTGGGCTGGGCTAGGCTGGGGGCCAGGTTGGACTTGCGACTTAACATTTCTCTTCCGCTTTCTCTTTGTTTTTTTTTCTTCCATTATGGGCATTGCTTCGAGGACAAGCCTTGATCTTGCATTGGACGTTACTTCCTGTCAACTTCCAGCAGCAGGAGTCTTCTTTTCAGTGCTTGATGCCTCACGAAATAGACTCTGCCCGTTGGCAGCAAATACCAGAGAGCTAGGAGACAGAGCTGGTTGCAGACCTTTCCTCTTCCAGCCTTTGGTTGCAATTGTTTGGCCCGTAATTTGCTAGCTCTAGTTCCTTGGGCCACACAGGTATCCTGCCATCTCCAGCTCTTGTTATATGTGAGAGACATTCTGAACACTGTCCCTTTTTCTTTGCACAGAAGTATATACAGTGTGGCAGTTACTGTAATCTCCTCCGCCTTGCAAACAGCCACTCTAGAATCTTGGACCTCTAGGACTCTCTGTCTTGCATGCTTGGGGGCAAGGCCAAGCAAAATGAAGAGGAGAATAATTAGAGAAAGAGGAGGACGTTGGTGGAGAATTGGGAGCAGGTAAGGTGAAAAGGGCACAGGAGAAAAGAGATGCATGTAGACTTTTTGGTTTCTGTGGGAAACAGGTTGACACACTTGGGCCTCATTTGGTATTAACAGAACAGAGAGTTAAAGATCTAAGTAGCTAGATAGTGTGCAGCAACTGCCATGAAGTCTGTACACTGAAGAGAACAGTCTCACATCTAGTTTTCATTTTGTTTTATGTCATAGTACCTTATTTATAGCATTCACTGGTGTGTTTGTAGAATACAGATGTTTTCAAATGCTCTGGTTTTGTCTACATGGTTATCTCCTTGTCCTGTTTGTAAGGAATCCAACATTGTAAGACATATTGCATGTTTTTCTCTTGACGACTGTTGACCTTGAAGCGTCATGAGCTAACTTGAGCTGTTGGATTCTGTGGAGAAACGTTCAAAAGGGTCTGTGAAAAAGGCACTGTGGTGAGTCGCATTATGCACCCGAGCGTAAGGAGCAGATATCTGCCACCAGCCCAGCTTGGCCTGGATTGCCTCTGTTTTAGTTCCCCTGGTCAGTGCTTTTCTCCCTAACCACTCTTGTGACTGTGATAATGTGAGTAAGGGCGGAGTTGCTAATGATCTATGTGTGAGGTAAGCTGGTTTGAGGGAGGAAATCTATGGACCTAGTCATTTTCCTTGGTGGTAAGCTTTCAGGGGTGCAGAGATTGATCTTCCTGGGGCCTTTTCTGGTCCCAGGAAGATATCGCATAGATGGGACCCCCCAAGACACACATTGAATCTTTAGGCCTGTTTTTCCTATTATGAGGTACGAGTTTCTTCACTGATGGGGATGATGCTTATCTGAGAAGAAATTGTGAAAGGTGGTGTAGTGTAGAGGTGTGGCTTCAGCTTTTAAGTTTTCCTCCAGGTTTTTCCCCTAAGCTTCCTACTTCGGACGGCCTACTTACATGATACTAGTAGGTGATGTCCGGCTAACAACTTCCTAAATATACCTGCAAGCCAGATCAGTGTCTCTTTTCTCTGTATTCCCATGGAAGTCAAGAGTCCCGCCGAATTTTCCATCGAAACAGTTGATTTGTGTTGTCTCTAGGAATTCTAAAGGGCGTACCGTTGCTTCCTAACCGGTGTCATTTGGGAGGTCCGCCTCTGTACGTTCAAATGATTAATTTTGAGACTTTGCTCATGTGTGCAGTAAACCCTTGAATTCCCTAAGACCTTCCTTTCCTCCATCTCCTACCCCATTAAGCCCGCTTCAGTTCATCTCCTGAATTTCTTTGGAATCTGTCAGCCAGCTCTTCCTCAACTTCCTAATACTGAACTTGCCTGTCTGTTGCGATTAGGTCCTAACTAGTGTCCATATATATCTTGTTTCCTTCCAATCCACTCTTCACACAAGAAACCTTCAAAGCAAGTTGGAACGGTGCTCATAAACATCGCTCACAAACATTGTTTTGAGAATAGAAAACACACTGTTGGCCTTTAAGACTCTGCGTGGTCTAGAATCCTCTCTGCTTCTCTAGTCCCATCTTGTGCCACTTTTGCCCTCACTTTCTATGCTTCAGATACACTGAATTAACCTTAGTTCTCACTCATCTGACAGAAGTCAGTTCAGATACTATTTTTCACTGTGATTCCTAGCATTAAGGAATTTGATTATCAGGTTTTGTATGAGGACTATTTCATCAGGGGTACAGAAGTTCTGGCCATCTCTGGTTTTGGATATCCCTTATTTGTTGAGACCTTTGCGTTGTTTGGTGGCCTTTTGTCTGTTTTCCAGATGGGAAAACAGGAACAAGGGAAGTATAGGTTATTACTAGGTGGGGTTGAACAAGTGGAGCAGCAAACTGCAAAGCAGAAAGAAGAGGGACGTACTATAGAGGGATATGACTTCCATTCTCAAGGCGCCTGCATCCTGTGCAGGGAGACAGCCTAACATAAAATGTGCCTAACAACAAATATATTGACTTCTTACTAAAAATCTCCAGTTCATAGAACCGAGGGGTTTGTACCTTCTCCTTTAAAAGTGATAGTCCTGGGACTTCCCCGGTGGTCCCGTGGTGAAGACTCTGCGCTTGCAATGCAGCAGGCGTGGGTTCAATCCCTGGTTGGGGAGCTAAGATCCCACATGCTGCGCAGCCAAAGAAATTTTTTTCGAACGTTATACTCCTGTATTATTGGCTTTAGTGGTTTCGATTTTGTTTTACTGTTAAGAAGATTTCAGTTTATTTACCGGGAACAAACAACACATAATGTAAAAATAGTTTCCCAGAAACGATTTCCATCATTCTCTTCTTCCCTTTCTCCCGCAGACTGGTGTTTCACCTTGACAAGTTCTCTGTCATTCCATAGGAAAGCTGTCTGGCTTGGAGGTTGCAATCCCAGGGAATTTTTCATCAGCGGGGAAGTCTCCATCACTACAGAGGAATCAAGGGAGAAGTCAGTCCCTGGTAAGTGAGATGCTCCCCCTAAACACCAACACAGCAGTCGTGTACCTTTCAAGGGGTTCAGGGGCAAGATGGGCAAGGCATTTCTACTAACTCTTCTTAAGGATCACGGACAGCGCCCTGTGCTACGAGGTAAGCGGTGACTGTTGTAGTTCTTACTGGTGATCCTTTCCTGTCACTGATTCTCGGCTTTCTTTGTATTTCATAGGACTGTTGTCAGTCCAATACAAAATGAGTCTTATTTTTAAAAACCTGAAATGTTTTACAGAGCCTAGCATTCTCATATAGGGTCCTTTCCATTCTCCCCACTTTCCCGAGAGGCCAAGAACACTTCACACCATGAACTAGGAGAGGGGGTAGAGCCCTTTCTGATGAAATACATCAACAAAGACAGAGTCTTAGCCTGCTTGCTCTCTGGACAGGATCTCGGACCACAAGGTCTTCACTCCTGGTGTAAATGAAGGAAGTGAGGACAGTTCAACTGGCACTCTCATAACAAGAGTTCTGAAACACCTTCCAAAGAGACTATAGCAGTAGATGAGGGAAGGGAGTGCTACAGTGTGGCAGTACCGGGGGAATGATCGGCTACAGCAGTGAAAAGTGTGGTACCGATTGGTGTGCTCTCGGGGTTCTTGTACATGTAGCATAGATGACCTCTACAGTGGCCCTCCCACCTTCCCACCTGCATTAGGTGTTCTTTTTTTTTTGTAATTTATGTTTATGTATTTATTTACTGTTTGAACTTATTTATTCTACGTATTTATTTTTTTGGCTGCACTGGGTCTCTCATTGCTGTGCACGGGCTTTCTCTAGTTGGCGGCTAGCGGGGGCTACTCTTGCTTGCGGTGTGCGGGCATCTCATCGCGGTGGCTTCTCTTGTTGCGGAGCATGGGCTGTAGGCACGTGGGCTTCGGTAGTTGAGGCTCACGGGCTCTAGAATGCAGGCTCCGTCGTTGTGGCACATGCGCTTAGTTGCTGCACGGCATGTGGGATCTTCGCAGACCAGGGCTCGAACCCGTGTCCCCTGCATTGGCAGGCGCCACCAGGGAAGCCCTAGGTGTTCTCATATAGAGTCTAAAAACAGAGAGCACTGAGAGAAGGTAGTGGTTATTAAAGGCTCAGGATCTAAATTCTACCTGTCTCTACACCCCTTCCCAGCTGTCGATTTGACCCCATTTTTCAATGCTGACCTCATTGTTCAACTTTTCTCTGCCGTCTGTATACTCACCTTGAAAACTTGTTTCTGTGATGCGTTGAGCAGACACAGGGTGGCAGATTGCAGAGGTGGAAGCTGGTGGTCGGATATTTGTGGGCTGAATCTCCTTCAGTCCCATTCCCATTTCTGGTTGCCCAGAGGCCCTACTTCCTGTGTGTGACGCCGAGCCGTAGGATTGCGGGCAGGAGCCAAGTTCTCCATACAGTAAAGACCCCAGTGTGCCTTGGTTATAGTAATATACCTGGCTTCCTTCCTGGCAGGGAAGTGACAGGCGGCTATGCCCCTGATTTGTCCGTGGGCCTCCTGATCCAGCAGTTCCCTTGGCTCTGCCCCTGTCGTCAGCTGCCCCTAGGATAACTCTGAGCCCTAGCCACTTCTCTGGTAGATTTCCCTATTCCCCCACTACAGTCACACCTGAATAAGGCGACTCAGACCTTTCAGAGATGTGTCCTGAACCTCTTGTTTTCTGAAATACCTATCTGGTGGTTGTGAGACTTAAGGCCAGCGTCCCCGAGAGACTTTTTCTATTTCTCCTAGTAAACCTAGACTCCTCTTCTGTCACCTTCAACTCTACTCCAATTGTGTTCTTTCAACCCAGACCTCTGACCCTGCTTTTTACTTCTGCCATTTCATCCTCACTCCTGCTTCCTTTCCTAAATCCATACGTCTCTTTTGGCCTTCCTAGCCCTGGGCCAAGTTCCTTCCTCTTTGCTCAGTTTTTCCCCCTTTCCTTCATTCTCCCATCCAACTTTCAGTCCTTCCTTTCTCACGCCCCAGTTAGCAGCATCTGAAAATTCGAAAGGTTTGTTACTCGTCTATTAATTGTATTCCATTTACTTATTCAGTTCTATACCTGTCTTACCTGTGTATGGAAGAACAGCTGGTAGCCAAGGTGGCACCAAGAATCCTAGCAGCTCTCACTTGACGTATCCGTAGTAGTCGGCAATTTCCATTTCGTTTTCCCTCTCGGTGAAAAATTGCAGCTTGCCCGAAGAGGTGTATCTGGCAGCATTCTCCCGTTGTTGTTGAGCCCGCCTCTTCATGGCCTCTCGCTCTGGCCTCTGCTCTTGTTCGATGGGCTTTGACATGACTGGCTCAGGCACGTTGGGTTCCCTCCATGGAACTCGTTGCTTGCTGAAGTCTTGGAGTAGAAATTGGGTTTGGAGCTTGGGTGGGGCCTGGCGCTTATTCACAGCAGGGGGAACAGGCTCCCGCTGGAGAGGAGGGCCAGATGAAGTTTTGGAGGGTGCAGGCCTAGGAGCAGCAGACTGAGGGACACGAGGCTGGGTGTGGTTGGTCCAAGCCGGTTGGGTTGGGTTGGTCACAGTTGGCTGAGCTGGTTTGGCGGGGCCTGGCAAAGAGGCAGGAGCTGGCTGGGATGAATTGACTGCAGCAGGTTGAGCTGAGTCAGTAGAACCAGGCTGGGCACGGTAAGCCCCAGCAGGCCGATGTGAGGCCAGAGACTGGGGCCTCCGAGGAGCGGGTCGAGCTTGAGGCTTGTCCCAGGCAGAAAAAGGCAGAGGTATCAACTTGACCTTCCCAGGAGGAGGCCGCTCATACTGGGCTGGAGATGGACACTCTGTTTCAGCACTGCTGTCTGGTTTCTGGGCTTGGACTTGCGTTTTCTCAGGACCCTTCCCCTCACGTGGGGTATGCCGCCATGGCTGGATAGCTGGGGGTGGCTGGGGGTCTTTGGGGTTGCTTGACTTTCCCAAGAGCCGACAGGAAGAGAGCCCAGTTTTCGTCTCATTCTTCTTCCCCAGCGCATGAAGAACCTTCACAGACTCCAGCATGCGCACGCCAAGGGAGGTTCGAGGCTTTTGAAAGCTCTGTTGGAGAAGCTCAGTTTGGTGTTCCTTTCGCTTCGTGTGGGGGATTGCTGGCTTCTCTTCTGCCTTGACTTTGTTCCCTGACTGCTTGTTCTCTTCAGCCTTGTTTCTCCCTCTGGTCCTTTTGGTCTTTTCCTGCCCGTGGCTCTTAGTTTTGCTGATCTTTCTGGATGCAGCTTTCTGAGGTTTGCCTTGAGAGTGCTTGGCCGTGTTCACAGGAGCCCTGTCACTGACTGCAGCGTGGCAGGTAACCACTTCTCCCCCTAACAGGCACTCTGGTTTCTTTGGCTGGATTTTGGCCTTGGGAGCGCCACTGATAGGCTCAGAGGCTTTCTGTTTGTTCTTCCTGGGTTGATCAGAGGGAACCTTTATGACACTTGGCTTTTCCTGCACCTGATTCACCTTAATGGCTCTGGTGTCTTTAGCTTTGATCACGTGGGGACCTTGGGATTGATCAAGCTCTTTCAAAGGATTAAAGAGCTGGGGAAGGTGAATATCCTCCGCCAGTGTAGTAATGTCTGCAAGACCACTGCTAGGTTCAGTCCCATTTTCAAGTGTCCCTAGGTCCTGACGACTCCGGCTGTTCTCTCCCAGATCAGCATTTTCAGAACCAGGCTGCTCCTCTTGGCTGAGGGGATCGGTGCAGGCCAGCGGCTGGTGAATATCAGGGATTCCTAAAGGGAGTAGTGGAGGATCTTGGTTCTCTGTTGGGATCTGGTAGGCATCCAGAGGCTTTGAAAGCTTGGTTTTGATATCATCCACGTGCTTACTCTCTATTTGTCCCTGGCTTGGAGCTGGAGGCAGGGCCAGGAGACGCCTGGCACTCTGGACTGGAGCTGTCACTGAAATGTCCCCAAGTTCAGATGGTGGGTTACTCTCAAGTATGTGGCTGTTTCTGCTACTGCAGGACTTGGGGAGTTCTTGACGTTGTGTCACACAAAACGTCTGGCTTGGAGGTTGCAATCCCAGGGAATTTTTCATCACCAGGGGGGAGGTCTCCATCCCTACAAAGGGATCAAGGGAGAAGTCAGTCCCTGGTAAGTGAGATGCTCCCCCTAAACACCAACACAGCAGTCATGTACCTTTCAAGGGGTTCAGGGGCAAGATGGGCAAGGCATTTCTACTAACTCTTCTTAAGGATCATGGACAGTGCCCTATGCTACGAGGTAAGCGGTGACTGTTGTAATTCTTACTGGTGAGCCTTTCCTGTCACTGATTCTCGGCTCGCTTTGTATTTCATAGGACTGTTATAAGTCCAATACAAAATGAGTCTTATTTTTAAAAACCTGAAATGTTTTACAGAGCCTAGCATATTCTCATATAGGGTCCTTTCCATTCTCCCCACTCTCCCGAGAGGCCAAGAACACGTCACACCATGAACTAGGAGAGGGGGTAGAGCCCTTTCTGATGAAATACATCAGCAAAGACAGAGTCTTAGCCTGCTTGCTCTCTGGACAGGATCTCGGACCACAAGGTCTTCAATCCTGGTATAAATGAAGGAAGTGAGGACAGTTCAACTGGCACTCTCATAACAAGAGTTCTGAAACACCTTCCAAAGAGACTATAGCAGTAGATGAGGGAAGGGAGTGCTACAGTGTGGCAGTACAGGGGGAACGATCGGCTACAGCAGTGAAAAGTGTGGTACCGATTGGTGTGCTCTCGGGGTTCTTGTACATGTAGCATAGATGACCTCTACAGTGGCCCTCCCACCTTCCCACCTGCATTAGGTGTTCTTCTTTTTGTAATTTATGTTTATGTATTTATTTACTGTTTGAACTTATTTATTCTGCGTATTTATTTTTTTGGCTGCACTGGGTCTCTCATTGCTGTGCACGGGCTTTCTCTAGTTGGCGGCTAGCGGGGGCTACTCTTGCTTGCGGTGTGCGGGCTTCTCATCGCGGTGGCTTCTCTTGTTGCGGAGCATGGGCTGTAGGCACGTGGGCTTCGGTAGCTGAGGCTCACGGGCTCTAGAATGCAGGCTCCGTCGTTGTGGCACATGCGCTTAGTTGCTGCACGGCATGTGGGATCTCCGCAGACCAGGGCTCGAACCCGTGTCCCCCGCATTGCATTGGCAGGCGGATTCTTAACCACGGCGCCACCAGGGAAGCCCTAGGTGTTCTCATGTAGAGTCTAAAAACAGAGGGCACTGAGCGAAGGTAGTGGTTATTAAAGGCTCAGGATCTAAATTCTACCTGCCTCTACACCCCTTCCCAGCTGTCGATTTGACCCCATTTTTGAATGCCGACCTCATTCTTCAACTTTCTCTGGCGTTTGTTATACTCACCTTGAAAACTTGTTTCTGTGATGCGTTGAGCAGGCACAGGGTGGCAGACTGCAGAGGTGGAAGCTGGTGGTCGGATATTTGTGGGCTGAATCTCCTTCAGTCCCATTCCCATTTCTGGTTGCCCAGAGGCCCGACTTCCTGTGTATGACGCCGAGCCGTAGGATTGCGGGCAGGAGCCAAGTTCTCCATACAGTAAAGACCCCAGTGTGCCTTGGTTATAGTAATATACCTGGCTTCCTTCCTGGCAGGGAAGTGACAGGCGGCTCTGCCCCTGATTTGGAATCTGAGATGGTGTTCCCTGAGCAAGGCTGGCAGAAAGCGATGGATGTAGAGGGACCATGTTCTTGGCGTCTGAAGTTTTATCATACTGGGCTGCCAGAAACATGGAGGAGGCAGCTGTGTGGCGGTCAGTGAGTGCCAGAGTAAAGTCTCCGAGTGAAGAAGAATTCTTTTCAGTGCTTGCTGTGATGTCCCACTCAAGAACACCTGGATAGGAAGCAGCTGAAGTGGAGATCTGGCTGTGGTCCGTAACTCCAGATAACATAGTCGTGCTAGAATGTTGGTAAAGGTAGGCACTACCCATGAGTGTCTGGAAAGGGGTACCAGTAGCCGATGCCGAACTGACGGCAGGGGCAGAGACTCTGGAGAAGTTGCAGACACTTCGTGTTAGGGAAGTTGCATTGCTCACCACAGGAGGAGAATGCTGCAGAGAATTTAGAGTTCCACGTAGAGATGGATGTTGGAAATTTTCTGTAAGAACAAGAGGGTCATGACAAACTCAGGGAGGTTGAGAAATTCTCACTACGTTTGAGGAACGGCATCATCTGAAGGTTCTTGCTATCAGGACACCTCTACTATCACTACTTCCTGAGAAACCCAAAATCAGACAGTTGATGATGGCTGTAAGGACTGAGCAGTTTTCCACTCTTCTCTATTAACTGCCTGTGCTCCCAATCTTGGGCACAGACGGGCAGAAGAGCCAAGTGGTGTGGTTCAGAGATTGTTCTCTAGGCTGGAAGCAACCTTCTCCCTGCCCTGTCTTTCCCTTCAGCCTGCACTCGTATTGACTTCTATGCTATTTCCTAGACTGGAAGCATTTTAGAACTAGGAGGCCCTTAGAGAACTTCGATGTTCTCAGTCTCATTTCGTGAGTAAGGAAACTGAGGCTCAGAGAGGTCGGGTTGACTTGTTCAAGTTCTCTCATTATGTTAGTATCATTACCAGGTTTCAGAACCTAAGTATCCTGACTTCCTTGCCAGGACTCCACTCTGAGCATGATACTGCCAGAAAGCAGGAGAAACAGAACTTATAATATAGGCATTTTTTTTGTCCATTAGAAAACAGTACGGCTATTACCATTGTCGTCTTCAGTGTCTCCCTTTGCTTGTGCAGTTCCCACGCTATTACCTAGAGGTGACGTACAGCTCAGTCCAACTGGTGAATTGAAAGAGTCATTTTTGCCCTCTTCAAGCCTGGTTTCTCATCCTACCTCAAAATGATTACCCGAAAGTGGATTTCTTAAGTGCTTTTGGAAAGGGAAAAGTTATCTGATTCCTTCAGATTACTCATCTATAAAGTGGTTATAACACCACCACCAATAATAATAGCAGTAATAATTAATAGATGAATAAGCTGATCTATTGCGTATGGTTTATATGGAGGAAGATACAATAAGTTCTAGAAAGACAAAGAAAAATCATGACAAGCATATTACGTTAACGAAAAAGAAATCCATAGATATTAATGAAAACTGGGGTATGTGGCAAGTATCGAAGCCTAATGAACTTACTAACAAATGGCATTCTGTACCATCCATGCAACATTATGAAAGTGAATTTTGCCCACTCTATTTTAGTGAATACTATTAACCAGAAAACACGATGGAGGTGATAGAGGTGAATGAATTCCTAGCCAATGCATACAGACAGAGAAGGTATGTCAGTAAAAAATGCATAACAAGCAACAGAATGCAATAAATGTGCATGTATAGGTAGCCACAACACACATAGACAAGTATTTCAATGAAAACCGGTACGAAGCAGACGGCAAAATAATAAGTGTAAAAGAGTTTCATTATTGTGCTCCTTCATATTTTTACCCAGCAAGTAAGAGGTATTAAGCCTAGGAGAAATATATATTTCAATGAATATAGCTTATATAATAAGCAGAAAGGAAGCTTAAAATGTATCAGGAAGGTTTTTGGATTTATCCTAGAACTTAGATTAGAATCATCTTCAGCATCCAAGAAGATGGCATCCCAAAACCTCAAAAAACCATCATGCCTAGAATCCCATTAAAAAAGATTTTCAAATGTAAGAAAATCCACAGGACTCCACAATATGGTTTTCGATAAACGTGGATGTTTGTTTGTTTTGTTTCTTTGGCCGCGCCGCGTGGCCCTGGCCGTGAAAGCACCGAGTCCTAAGCACTGGACCGCCAGGGAATTCCCTAAGTGGGGGGGAATTAGAGATGTGGGGCTTGACTTTTTCTTCTTCTTCTTCTTCTTCGGTAGCTAAGATCTACAAGCGAACGATGGCTGTTGATCAGTGTGCTCTCTGTGTTAGGAAGGAAATAACTGTAAAAATGAAAAGCAGCCTTGCCTTAGAACCTACATATCACACAAAGGAAAATAGTCCTTCTGATTCAATTTAGAAGATATCACTTAAAATGTTGAATTGGCGAAATGTCTACCTAGTTTAAAAATTAGAAAGAATAAAACACTGAAAAGCAGCCCCCTAGATAACCACTGTGGTTGCTTGTTTATAGGAGGCATCATTTCTAAAACGTATTTCTAAAACGTTTATATTCAAAACTGTCAAGTGGCCAACTGTATTCAGAGAGGCAATAAAAGAAAGAAAACGGAGTATGACTTTTCTGATAAGCTGCCTTTCCTGGTGATCCCCTGTTCTGGCCTTACTTTCCTTCTTAGTCTGTTAATGTAAGGGTTTGCTACCATCAACTTGGTTTTGCCCTGCTCTGAGCAGGTTTCCCTCTGTGCTGTTTCTGCTTTAATTGAAAATCTTTGGTTCCCATCAGCATTCCATTGCAAACTCCGTTTTTCTTGAGAGCTCCTCTATGCTTTCCCTCTTCATTCTTACATTTTCTCCCATCTCTTGGTGCCTGTTGGCCTGTGCTAATGAAAACCATCCTAAACTTCCTTACGCTCGACTCTGTGCCTCCCTGTAGAGCCCAGTACTCTCCATCCTCTCTCCCTATTCTCTCTTTTCAACTAGTCGAAATCCTAGTGGAGGGAGACCATTAGAGATGAAACATCTTGGTATATATTGCTAGTTTTCTATGTCCCCTGGCTTTTCTACGTTTCTGTTGAAACACTCTTGAGAAGTGTCTGATTTCGTTTTCTACATGGGTACCCTTTAAGGCTCAATACTGGAAAAGAAGGGGATCAGAGTGATCAACCCAATGTGGTATCCTAACGTAACAGTTAAGGAAAGCAACAGGCTTTGTGAGACAGCCAGTGATTTGTCCAAAGTCACACAGATAGTAAACGTCAAAGTCAAAAGTGAAATTAGGTCTCCAGACTTGTAGTTCAATACTTTCCCTCATTATTCCATGCTATTTTGAATCTCCTACTCAATTTAGGGGCAAAAGAAATCGAACGCAAAACTTTCCAAAGTTTCTTTTCTTACCTGACATGGTCAGAGAAGAGGAAGCATCCACTGCAGGTACAAGGGATGAGGAGACAACACTAGAGGATGTCTGAGTGGCTGCAGCTGAACGGCGCACGTGTCCAGTACAGAGGTCACTGGTTACTGGTCCAAACAGCTCCACGGAAACCCCAAGACTCTACCAAGTGGTAGTAGGTTTGGTAGGAGAGTGATGTCACAAAGCAGGCAGTTGAAAGGTATGAGAGAGCCAATAGGGAGGTCCGATCCCCAACAGGAAGGCGGGCTTGGGTGAAGAGAGTGTAGGAGAGCTAAAACAACACCTGAGTTTCTGAGCTCTGGGGAGGAAATCCTAGAAGACAGATTTACCTCCCCCAGGCTCTTCCATTAGGGAAATCATTGCAACATTTCTTACAGACGTTCATTAATACACTGAACTAAGAGTTACTTACATTCTACAGAGTATTCTATTTTATGTATCATATACTTAGAGCTATATAGATCTTATTTAATTAATAATCCTTAGGAAGGAAAGAGCCATCTAGTTTGAACTATTACAGTTGTTCTGAAATCATATGTGTCTAATGAGTGAACTGATAGCAGCTTTTAAGGAGCCAAAGTAGGGATTAAGAAGCTCTCTTTGTAACTTGGTTCAAGAGTAGGGTGAAGTTTCTTGAGTGTACCTTGTGGAGAATGTTGTGGTCCAAGGCTCTTCTCTTTTAGTTTCTTCTCCTTGACTCCTACCTTCCTTGGGCTGGGCTAGGCTGGGGGCCAGGTTGGACTTGCGACTTAACATTTCTCTTCCGCTTTCTCTTTGTTTTTTTTTCTTCCATTATGGGCATTGCTTCGAGGACAAGCCTTGATCTTGCATTGGACGTTACTTCCTGTCAACTTCCAGCAGCAGGAGTCTTCTTTTCAGTGCTTGATGCCTCACGAAATAGACTCTGCCCGTTGGCAGCAAATACCAGAGAGCTAGGAGACAGAGCTGGTTGCAGACCTTTCCTCTTCCAGCCTTTGGTTGCAATTGTTTGGCCCGTAATTTGCTAGCTCTAGTTCCTTGGGCCACACAGGTATCCTGCCATCTCCAGCTCTTGTTATATGTGAGAGACATTCTGAACACTGTCCCTTTTTCTTTGCACAGAAGTATATACAGTGTGGCAGTTACTGTAATCTCCTCCGCCTTGCAAACAGCCACTCTAGAATCTTGGACCTCTAGGACTCTCTGTCTTGCATGCTTGGGGGCAAGGCCAAGCAAAATGAAGAGGAGAATAATTAGAGAAAGAGGAGGACGTTGGTGGAGAATTGGGAGCAGGTAAGGTGAAAAGGGCACAGGAGAAAAGAGATGCATGTAGACTTTTTGGTTTCTGTGGGAAACAGGTTGACACACTTGGGCCTCATTTGGTATTAACAGAACAGAGAGTTAAAGATCTAAGTAGCTAGATAGTGTGCAGCAACTGCCATGAAGTCTGTACACTGAAGAGAACAGTCTCACATCTAGTTTTCATTTTGTTTTATGTCATAGTACCTTATTTATAGCATTCACTGGTGTGTTTGTAGAATACAGATGTTTTCAAATGCTCTGGTTTTGTCTACATGGTTATCTCCTTGTCCTGTTTGTAAGGAATCCAACATTGTAAGACATATTGCATGTTTTTCTCTTGACGACTGTTGACCTTGAAGCGTCATGAGCTAACTTGAGCTGTTGGATTCTGTGGAGAAACGTTCAAAAGGGTCTGTGAAAAAGGCACTGTGGTGAGTCGCATTATGCACCCGAGCGTAAGGAGCAGATATCTGCCACCAGCCCAGCTTGGCCTGGATTGCCTCTGTTTTAGTTCCCCTGGTCAGTGCTTTTCTCCCTAACCACTCTTGTGACTGTGATAATGTGAGTAAGGGCGGAGTTGCTAATGATCTATGTGTGAGGTAAGCTGGTTTGAGGGAGGAAATCTATGGACCTAGTCATTTTCCTTGGTGGTAAGCTTTCAGGGGTGCAGAGATTGATCTTCCTGGGGCCTTTTCTGGTCCCAGGAAGATATCGCATAGATGGGACCCCCCAAGACACACATTGAATCTTTAGGCCTGTTTTTCCTATTATGAGGTACGAGTTTCTTCACTGATGGGGATGATGCTTATCTGAGAAGAAATTGTGAAAGGTGGTGTAGTGTAGAGGTGTGGCTTCAGCTTTTAAGTTTTCCTCCAGGTTTTTCCCCTAAGCTTCCTACTTCGGACGGCCTACTTACATGATACTAGTAGGTGATGTCCGGCTAACAACTTCCTAAATATACCTGCAAGCCAGATCAGTGTCTCTTTTCTCTGTATTCCCATGGAAGTCAAGAGTCCCGCCGAATTTTCCATCGAAACAGTTGATTTGTGTTGTCTCTAGGAATTCTAAAGGGCGTACCGTTGCTTCCTAACCGGTGTCATTTGGGAGGTCCGCCTCTGTACGTTCAAATGATTAATTTTGAGACTTTGCTCATGTGTGCAGTAAACCCTTGAATTCCCTAAGACCTTCCTTTCCTCCATCTCCTACCCCATTAAGCCCGCTTCAGTTCATCTCCTGAATTTCTTTGGAATCTGTCAGCCAGCTCTTCCTCAACTTCCTAATACTGAACTTGCCTGTCTGTTGCGATTAGGTCCTAACTAGTGTCCATATATATCTTGTTTCCTTCCAATCCACTCTTCACACAAGAAACCTTCAAAGCAAGTTGGAACGGTGCTCATAAACATCGCTCACAAACATTGTTTTGAGAATAGAAAACACACTGTTGGCCTTTAAGACTCTGCGTGGTCTAGAATCCTCTCTGCTTCTCTAGTCCCATCTTGTGCCACTTTTGCCCTCACTTTCTATGCTTCAGATACACTGAATTAACCTTAGTTCTCACTCATCTGACAGAAGTCAGTTCAGATACTATTTTTCACTGTGATTCCTAGCATTAAGGAATTTGATTATCAGGTTTTGTATGAGGACTATTTCATCAGGGGTACAGAAGTTCTGGCCATCTCTGGTTTTGGATATCCCTTATTTGTTGAGACCTTTGCGTTGTTTGGTGGCCTTTTGTCTGTTTTCCAGATGGGAAAACAGGAACAAGGGAAGTATAGGTTATTACTAGGTGGGGTTGAACAAGTGGAGCAGCAAACTGCAAAGCAGAAAGAAGAGGGACGTACTATAGAGGGATATGACTTCCATTCTCAAGGCGCCTGCATCCTGTGCAGGGAGACAGCCTAACATAAAATGTGCCTAACAACAAATATATTGACTTCTTACTAAAAATCTCCAGTTCATAGAACCGAGGGGTTTGTACCTTCTCCTTTAAAAGTGATAGTCCTGGGACTTCCCCGGTGGTCCCGTGGTGAAGACTCTGCGCTTGCAATGCAGCAGGCGTGGGTTCAATCCCTGGTTGGGGAGCTAAGATCCCACATGCTGCGCAGCCAAAGAAATTTTTTTCGAACGTTATACTCCTGTATTATTGGCTTTAGTGGTTTCGATTTTGTTTTACTGTTAAGAAGATTTCAGTTTATTTACCGGGAACAAACAACACATAATGTAAAAATAGTTTCCCAGAAACGATTTCCATCATTCTCTTCTTCCCTTTCTCCCGCAGACTGGTGTTTCACCTTGACAAGTTCTCTGTCATTCCATAGGAAAGCTGTCTGGCTTGGAGGTTGCAATCCCAGGGAATTTTTCATCAGCGGGGAAGTCTCCATCACTACAGAGGAATCAAGGGAGAAGTCAGTCCCTGGTAAGTGAGATGCTCCCCCTAAACACCAACACAGCAGTCGTGTACCTTTCAAGGGGTTCAGGGGCAAGATGGGCAAGGCATTTCTACTAACTCTTCTTAAGGATCACGGACAGCGCCCTGTGCTACGAGGTAAGCGGTGACTGTTGTAGTTCTTACTGGTGATCCTTTCCTGTCACTGATTCTCGGCTTTCTTTGTATTTCATAGGACTGTTGTCAGTCCAATACAAAATGAGTCTTATTTTTAAAAACCTGAAATGTTTTACAGAGCCTAGCATTCTCATATAGGGTCCTTTCCATTCTCCCCACTTTCCCGAGAGGCCAAGAACACTTCACACCATGAACTAGGAGAGGGGGTAGAGCCCTTTCTGATGAAATACATCAACAAAGACAGAGTCTTAGCCTGCTTGCTCTCTGGACAGGATCTCGGACCACAAGGTCTTCACTCCTGGTGTAAATGAAGGAAGTGAGGACAGTTCAACTGGCACTCTCATAACAAGAGTTCTGAAACACCTTCCAAAGAGACTATAGCAGTAGATGAGGGAAGGGAGTGCTACAGTGTGGCAGTACCGGGGGAATGATCGGCTACAGCAGTGAAAAGTGTGGTACCGATTGGTGTGCTCTCGGGGTTCTTGTACATGTAGCATAGATGACCTCTACAGTGGCCCTCCCACCTTCCCACCTGCATTAGGTGTTCTTTTTTTTTTGTAATTTATGTTTATGTATTTATTTACTGTTTGAACTTATTTATTCTACGTATTTATTTTTTTGGCTGCACTGGGTCTCTCATTGCTGTGCACGGGCTTTCTCTAGTTGGCGGCTAGCGGGGGCTACTCTTGCTTGCGGTGTGCGGGCATCTCATCGCGGTGGCTTCTCTTGTTGCGGAGCATGGGCTGTAGGCACGTGGGCTTCGGTAGTTGAGGCTCACGGGCTCTAGAATGCAGGCTCCGTCGTTGTGGCACATGCGCTTAGTTGCTGCACGGCATGTGGGATCTTCGCAGACCAGGGCTCGAACCCGTGTCCCCTGCATTGGCAGGCGCCACCAGGGAAGCCCTAGGTGTTCTCATATAGAGTCTAAAAACAGAGAGCACTGAGAGAAGGTAGTGGTTATTAAAGGCTCAGGATCTAAATTCTACCTGTCTCTACACCCCTTCCCAGCTGTCGATTTGACCCCATTTTTCAATGCTGACCTCATTGTTCAACTTTTCTCTGCCGTCTGTATACTCACCTTGAAAACTTGTTTCTGTGATGCGTTGAGCAGACACAGGGTGGCAGATTGCAGAGGTGGAAGCTGGTGGTCGGATATTTGTGGGCTGAATCTCCTTCAGTCCCATTCCCATTTCTGGTTGCCCAGAGGCCCTACTTCCTGTGTGTGACGCCGAGCCGTAGGATTGCGGGCAGGAGCCAAGTTCTCCATACAGTAAAGACCCCAGTGTGCCTTGGTTATAGTAATATACCTGGCTTCCTTCCTGGCAGGGAAGTGACAGGCGGCTATGCCCCTGATTTGTCCGTGGGCCTCCTGATCCAGCAGTTCCCTTGGCTCTGCCCCTGTCGTCAGCTGCCCCTAGGATAACTCTGAGCCCTAGCCACTTCTCTGGTAGATTTCCCTATTCCCCCACTACAGTCACACCTGAATAAGGCGACTCAGACCTTTCAGAGATGTGTCCTGAACCTCTTGTTTTCTGAAATACCTATCTGGTGGTTGTGAGACTTAAGGCCAGCGTCCCCGAGAGACTTTTTCTATTTCTCCTAGTAAACCTAGACTCCTCTTCTGTCACCTTCAACTCTACTCCAATTGTGTTCTTTCAACCCAGACCTCTGACCCTGCTTTTTACTTCTGCCATTTCATCCTCACTCCTGCTTCCTTTCCTAAATCCATACGTCTCTTTTGGCCTTCCTAGCCCTGGGCCAAGTTCCTTCCTCTTTGCTCAGTTTTTCCCCCTTTCCTTCATTCTCCCATCCAACTTTCAGTCCTTCCTTTCTCACGCCCCAGTTAGCAGCATCTGAAAATTCGAAAGGTTTGTTACTCGTCTATTAATTGTATTCCATTTACTTATTCAGTTCTATACCTGTCTTACCTGTGTATGGAAGAACAGCTGGTAGCCAAGGTGGCACCAAGAATCCTAGCAGCTCTCACTTGACGTATCCGTAGTAGTCGGCAATTTCCATTTCGTTTTCCCTCTCGGTGAAAAATTGCAGCTTGCCCGAAGAGGTGTATCTGGCAGCATTCTCCCGTTGTTGTTGAGCCCGCCTCTTCATGGCCTCTCGCTCTGGCCTCTGCTCTTGTTCGATGGGCTTTGACATGACTGGCTCAGGCACGTTGGGTTCCCTCCATGGAACTCGTTGCTTGCTGAAGTCTTGGAGTAGAAATTGGGTTTGGAGCTTGGGTGGGGCCTGGCGCTTATTCACAGCAGGGGGAACAGGCTCCCGCTGGAGAGGAGGGCCAGATGAAGTTTTGGAGGGTGCAGGCCTAGGAGCAGCAGACTGAGGGACACGAGGCTGGGTGTGGTTGGTCCAAGCCGGTTGGGTTGGGTTGGTCACAGTTGGCTGAGCTGGTTTGGCGGGGCCTGGCAAAGAGGCAGGAGCTGGCTGGGATGAATTGACTGCAGCAGGTTGAGCTGAGTCAGTAGAACCAGGCTGGGCACGGTAAGCCCCAGCAGGCCGATGTGAGGCCAGAGACTGGGGCCTCCGAGGAGCGGGTCGAGCTTGAGGCTTGTCCCAGGCAGAAAAAGGCAGAGGTATCAACTTGACCTTCCCAGGAGGAGGCCGCTCATACTGGGCTGGAGATGGACACTCTGTTTCAGCACTGCTGTCTGGTTTCTGGGCTTGGACTTGCGTTTTCTCAGGACCCTTCCCCTCACGTGGGGTATGCCGCCATGGCTGGATAGCTGGGGGTGGCTGGGGGTCTTTGGGGTTGCTTGACTTTCCCAAGAGCCGACAGGAAGAGAGCCCAGTTTTCGTCTCATTCTTCTTCCCCAGCGCATGAAGAACCTTCACAGACTCCAGCATGCGCACGCCAAGGGAGGTTCGAGGCTTTTGAAAGCTCTGTTGGAGAAGCTCAGTTTGGTGTTCCTTTCGCTTCGTGTGGGGGATTGCTGGCTTCTCTTCTGCCTTGACTTTGTTCCCTGACTGCTTGTTCTCTTCAGCCTTGTTTCTCCCTCTGGTCCTTTTGGTCTTTTCCTGCCCGTGGCTCTTAGTTTTGCTGATCTTTCTGGATGCAGCTTTCTGAGGTTTGCCTTGAGAGTGCTTGGCCGTGTTCACAGGAGCCCTGTCACTGACTGCAGCGTGGCAGGTAACCACTTCTCCCCCTAACAGGCACTCTGGTTTCTTTGGCTGGATTTTGGCCTTGGGAGCGCCACTGATAGGCTCAGAGGCTTTCTGTTTGTTCTTCCTGGGTTGATCAGAGGGAACCTTTATGACACTTGGCTTTTCCTGCACCTGATTCACCTTAATGGCTCTGGTGTCTTTAGCTTTGATCACGTGGGGACCTTGGGATTGATCAAGCTCTTTCAAAGGATTAAAGAGCTGGGGAAGGTGAATATCCTCCGCCAGTGTAGTAATGTCTGCAAGACCACTGCTAGGTTCAGTCCCATTTTCAAGTGTCCCTAGGTCCTGACGACTCCGGCTGTTCTCTCCCAGATCAGCATTTTCAGAACCAGGCTGCTCCTCTTGGCTGAGGGGATCGGTGCAGGCCAGCGGCTGGTGAATATCAGGGATTCCTAAAGGGAGTAGTGGAGGATCTTGGTTCTCTGTTGGGATCTGGTAGGCATCCAGAGGCTTTGAAAGCTTGGTTTTGATATCATCCACGTGCTTACTCTCTATTTGTCCCTGGCTTGGAGCTGGAGGCAGGGCCAGGAGACGCCTGGCACTCTGGACTGGAGCTGTCACTGAAATGTCCCCAAGTTCAGATGGTGGGTTACTCTCAAGTATGTGGCTGTTTCTGCTACTGCAGGACTTGGGGAGTTCTTGACGTTGTGTCACACAAAACGTCTGGCTTGGAGGTTGCAATCCCAGGGAATTTTTCATCACCAGGGGGGAGGTCTCCATCCCTACAAAGGGATCAAGGGAGAAGTCAGTCCCTGGTAAGTGAGATGCTCCCCCTAAACACCAACACAGCAGTCATGTACCTTTCAAGGGGTTCAGGGGCAAGATGGGCAAGGCATTTCTACTAACTCTTCTTAAGGATCATGGACAGTGCCCTATGCTACGAGGTAAGCGGTGACTGTTGTAATTCTTACTGGTGAGCCTTTCCTGTCACTGATTCTCGGCTCGCTTTGTATTTCATAGGACTGTTATAAGTCCAATACAAAATGAGTCTTATTTTTAAAAACCTGAAATGTTTTACAGAGCCTAGCATATTCTCATATAGGGTCCTTTCCATTCTCCCCACTCTCCCGAGAGGCCAAGAACACGTCACACCATGAACTAGGAGAGGGGGTAGAGCCCTTTCTGATGAAATACATCAGCAAAGACAGAGTCTTAGCCTGCTTGCTCTCTGGACAGGATCTCGGACCACAAGGTCTTCAATCCTGGTATAAATGAAGGAAGTGAGGACAGTTCAACTGGCACTCTCATAACAAGAGTTCTGAAACACCTTCCAAAGAGACTATAGCAGTAGATGAGGGAAGGGAGTGCTACAGTGTGGCAGTACAGGGGGAACGATCGGCTACAGCAGTGAAAAGTGTGGTACCGATTGGTGTGCTCTCGGGGTTCTTGTACATGTAGCATAGATGACCTCTACAGTGGCCCTCCCACCTTCCCACCTGCATTAGGTGTTCTTCTTTTTGTAATTTATGTTTATGTATTTATTTACTGTTTGAACTTATTTATTCTGCGTATTTATTTTTTTGGCTGCACTGGGTCTCTCATTGCTGTGCACGGGCTTTCTCTAGTTGGCGGCTAGCGGGGGCTACTCTTGCTTGCGGTGTGCGGGCTTCTCATCGCGGTGGCTTCTCTTGTTGCGGAGCATGGGCTGTAGGCACGTGGGCTTCGGTAGCTGAGGCTCACGGGCTCTAGAATGCAGGCTCCGTCGTTGTGGCACATGCGCTTAGTTGCTGCACGGCATGTGGGATCTCCGCAGACCAGGGCTCGAACCCGTGTCCCCCGCATTGCATTGGCAGGCGGATTCTTAACCACGGCGCCACCAGGGAAGCCCTAGGTGTTCTCATGTAGAGTCTAAAAACAGAGGGCACTGAGCGAAGGTAGTGGTTATTAAAGGCTCAGGATCTAAATTCTACCTGCCTCTACACCCCTTCCCAGCTGTCGATTTGACCCCATTTTTGAATGCCGACCTCATTCTTCAACTTTCTCTGGCGTTTGTTATACTCACCTTGAAAACTTGTTTCTGTGATGCGTTGAGCAGGCACAGGGTGGCAGACTGCAGAGGTGGAAGCTGGTGGTCGGATATTTGTGGGCTGAATCTCCTTCAGTCCCATTCCCATTTCTGGTTGCCCAGAGGCCCGACTTCCTGTGTATGACGCCGAGCCGTAGGATTGCGGGCAGGAGCCAAGTTCTCCATACAGTAAAGACCCCAGTGTGCCTTGGTTATAGTAATATACCTGGCTTCCTTCCTGGCAGGGAAGTGACAGGCGGCTCTGCCCCTGATTTGGAATCTGAGATGGTGTTCCCTGAGCAAGGCTGGCAGAAAGCGATGGATGTAGAGGGACCATGTTCTTGGCGTCTGAAGTTTTATCATACTGGGCTGCCAGAAACATGGAGGAGGCAGCTGTGTGGCGGTCAGTGAGTGCCAGAGTAAAGTCTCCGAGTGAAGAAGAATTCTTTTCAGTGCTTGCTGTGATGTCCCACTCAAGAACACCTGGATAGGAAGCAGCTGAAGTGGAGATCTGGCTGTGGTCCGTAACTCCAGATAACATAGTCGTGCTAGAATGTTGGTAAAGGTAGGCACTACCCATGAGTGTCTGGAAAGGGGTACCAGTAGCCGATGCCGAACTGACGGCAGGGGCAGAGACTCTGGAGAAGTTGCAGACACTTCGTGTTAGGGAAGTTGCATTGCTCACCACAGGAGGAGAATGCTGCAGAGAATTTAGAGTTCCACGTAGAGATGGATGTTGGAAATTTTCTGTAAGAACAAGAGGGTCATGACAAACTCAGGGAGGTTGAGAAATTCTCACTACGTTTGAGGAACGGCATCATCTGAAGGTTCTTGCTATCAGGACACCTCTACTATCACTACTTCCTGAGAAACCCAAAATCAGACAGTTGATGATGGCTGTAAGGACTGAGCAGTTTTCCACTCTTCTCTATTAACTGCCTGTGCTCCCAATCTTGGGCACAGACGGGCAGAAGAGCCAAGTGGTGTGGTTCAGAGATTGTTCTCTAGGCTGGAAGCAACCTTCTCCCTGCCCTGTCTTTCCCTTCAGCCTGCACTCGTATTGACTTCTATGCTATTTCCTAGACTGGAAGCATTTTAGAACTAGGAGGCCCTTAGAGAACTTCGATGTTCTCAGTCTCATTTCGTGAGTAAGGAAACTGAGGCTCAGAGAGGTCGGGTTGACTTGTTCAAGTTCTCTCATTATGTTAGTATCATTACCAGGTTTCAGAACCTAAGTATCCTGACTTCCTTGCCAGGACTCCACTCTGAGCATGATACTGCCAGAAAGCAGGAGAAACAGAACTTATAATATAGGCATTTTTTTTGTCCATTAGAAAACAGTACGGCTATTACCATTGTCGTCTTCAGTGTCTCCCTTTGCTTGTGCAGTTCCCACGCTATTACCTAGAGGTGACGTACAGCTCAGTCCAACTGGTGAATTGAAAGAGTCATTTTTGCCCTCTTCAAGCCTGGTTTCTCATCCTACCTCAAAATGATTACCCGAAAGTGGATTTCTTAAGTGCTTTTGGAAAGGGAAAAGTTATCTGATTCCTTCAGATTACTCATCTATAAAGTGGTTATAACACCACCACCAATAATAATAGCAGTAATAATTAATAGATGAATAAGCTGATCTATTGCGTATGGTTTATATGGAGGAAGATACAATAAGTTCTAGAAAGACAAAGAAAAATCATGACAAGCATATTACGTTAACGAAAAAGAAATCCATAGATATTAATGAAAACTGGGGTATGTGGCAAGTATCGAAGCCTAATGAACTTACTAACAAATGGCATTCTGTACCATCCATGCAACATTATGAAAGTGAATTTTGCCCACTCTATTTTAGTGAATACTATTAACCAGAAAACACGATGGAGGTGATAGAGGTGAATGAATTCCTAGCCAATGCATACAGACAGAGAAGGTATGTCAGTAAAAAATGCATAACAAGCAACAGAATGCAATAAATGTGCATGTATAGGTAGCCACAACACACATAGACAAGTATTTCAATGAAAACCGGTACGAAGCAGACGGCAAAATAATAAGTGTAAAAGAGTTTCATTATTGTGCTCCTTCATATTTTTACCCAGCAAGTAAGAGGTATTAAGCCTAGGAGAAATATATATTTCAATGAATATAGCTTATATAATAAGCAGAAAGGAAGCTTAAAATGTATCAGGAAGGTTTTTGGATTTATCCTAGAACTTAGATTAGAATCATCTTCAGCATCCAAGAAGATGGCATCCCAAAACCTCAAAAAACCATCATGCCTAGAATCCCATTAAAAAAGATTTTCAAATGTAAGAAAATCCACAGGACTCCACAATATGGTTTTCGATAAACGTGGATGTTTGTTTGTTTTGTTTCTTTGGCCGCGCCGCGTGGCCCTGGCCGTGAAAGCACCGAGTCCTAAGCACTGGACCGCCAGGGAATTCCCTAAGTGGGGGGGAATTAGAGATGTGGGGCTTGACTTTTTCTTCTTCTTCTTCTTCTTCGGTAGCTAAGATCTACAAGCGAACGATGGCTGTTGATCAGTGTGCTCTCTGTGTTAGGAAGGAAATAACTGTAAAAATGAAAAGCAGCCTTGCCTTAGAACCTACATATCACACAAAGGAAAATAGTCCTTCTGATTCAATTTAGAAGATATCACTTAAAATGTTGAATTGGCGAAATGTCTACCTAGTTTAAAAATTAGAAAGAATAAAACACTGAAAAGCAGCCCCCTAGATAACCACTGTGGTTGCTTGTTTATAGGAGGCATCATTTCTAAAACGTATTTCTAAAACGTTTATATTCAAAACTGTCAAGTGGCCAACTGTATTCAGAGAGGCAATAAAAGAAAGAAAACGGAGTATGACTTTTCTGATAAGCTGCCTTTCCTGGCGATCCCCTGTTCTGGCCTTACTTTCCTTCTTAGTCTGTTAATGTAAGGGTTTGCTACCATCAACTTGGTTTTGCCCTGCTCTGAGCAGGTTTCCCTCTGTGCTGTTTCTGCTTTAATTGAAAATCTTTGGTTCCCATCAGCATTCCATTGCAAACTCCGTTTTTCTTGAGAGCTCCTCTATGCTTTCCCTCTTCATTCTTACATTTTCTCCCATCTCTTGGTGCCTGTTGGCCTGTGCTAATGAAAACCATCCTAAACTTCCTTACGCTCGACTCTGTGCCTCCCTGTAGAGCCCAGTACTCTCCATCCTCTCTCCCTATTCTCTCTTTTCAACTAGTCGAAATCCTAGTGGAGGGAGACCATTAGAGATGAAACATCTTGGTGTATATTGCTAGTTTTCTATGTCCCCTGGCTTTTCTACGTTTCTGTTGAAACACTCTTGAGAAGTGTCTGATTTCGTTTTCTACATGGGTACCCTTTAAGGCTCAATACTGGAAAAGAAGGGGATCAGAGTGATCAACCCAATGTGGTATCCTAACGTAACAGTTAAGGAAAGCAACAGGCTTTGTGAGACAGCCAGTGATTTGTCCAAAGTCACACAGATAGTAAACGTCAAAGTCAAAAGTGAAATTAGGTCTCCAGACTTGTAGTTCAATACTTTCCCTCATTATTCCATGCTATTTTGAATCTCCTACTCAATTTAGGGGCAAAAGAAATCGAACGCAAAACTTTCCAAAGTTTCTTTTCTTACCTGACATGGTCAGAGAAGAGGAAGCATCCACTGCAGGTACAAGGGATGAGGAGACAACACTAGAGGATGTCTGAGTGGCTGCAGCTGAACGGCGCACGTGTCCAGTACAGAGGTCACTGGTTACTGGTCCAAACAGCTCCACGGAAACCCCAAGGCTCTACCAAGTGGTAGTAGGTTTGGTAGGAGAGTGATGTCACAAAGCAGGCAGTTGAAAGGTATGAGAGAGCCAATAGGGAGGTCCGATCCCCAACAGGAAGGCGGGCTTGGGTGAAGAGAGTGTAGGAGAGCTAAAACAACACCTGAGTTTCTGAGCTCTGGGGAGGAAATCCTAGAAGACAGATTTACCTCCCCCAGGCTCTTCCATTAGGGAAATCATTGCAACATTTCTTACAGACGTTCATTAATACACTGAACTAAGAGTTACTTACATTCTACAGAGTATTCTATTTTATGTATCATATACTTAGAGCTATATAGATCTTATTTAATTAATAATCCTTAGGAAGGAAAGAGCCATCTAGTTTGAACTATTACAGTTGTTCTGAAATCATATGTGTCTAATGAGTGAACTGATAGCAGCTTTTAAGGAGCCAAAGTAGGGATTAAGAAGCTCTCTTTGTAACTTGGTTCAAGAGTAGGGTGAAGTTTCTTGAGTGTACCTTGTGGAGAATGTTGTGGTCCAAGGCTCTTCTCTTTTAGTTTCTTCTCCTTGACTCCTACCTTCCTTGGGCTGGGCTAGGCTGGGGGCCAGGTTGGACTTGCGACTTAACATTTCTCTTCCGCTTTCTCTTTGTTTTTTTTTCTTCCATTATGGGCATTGCTTCGAGGACAAGCCTTGATCTTGCATTGGACGTTACTTCCTGTCAACTTCCAGCAGCAGGAGTCTTCTTTTCAGTGCTTGATGCCTCACGAAATAGACTCTGCCCGTTGGCAGCAAATACCAGAGAGCTAGGAGACAGAGCTGGTTGCAGACCTTTCCTCTTCCAGCCTTTGGTTGCAATTGTTTGGCCCGTAATTTGCTAGCTCTAGTTCCTTGGGCCACACAGGTATCCTGCCATCTCCAGCTCTTGTTATATGTGAGAGACATTCTGAACACTGTCCCTTTTTCTTTGCACAGAAGTATATACAGTGTGGCAGTTACTGTAATCTCCTCCGCCTTGCAAACAGCCACTCTAGAATCTTGGACCTCTAGGACTCTCTGTCTTGCATGCTTGGGGGCAAGGCCAAGCAAAATGAAGAGGAGAATAATTAGAGAAAGAGGAGGACGTTGGTGGAGAATTGGGAGCAGGTAAGGTGAAAAGGGCACAGGAGAAAAGAGATGCATGTAGACTTTTTGGTTTCTGTGGGAAACAGGTTGACACACTTGGGCCTCATTTGGTATTAACAGAACAGAGAGTTAAAGATCTAAGTAGCTAGATAGTGTGCAGCAACTGCCATGAAGTCTGTACACTGAAGAGAACAGTCTCACATCTAGTTTTCATTTTGTTTTATGTCATAGTACCTTATTTATAGCATTCACTGGTGTGTTTGTAGAATACAGATGTTTTCAAATGCTCTGGTTTTGTCTACATGGTTATCTCCTTGTCCTGTTTGTAAGGAATCCAACATTGTAAGACATATTGCATGTTTTTCTCTTGACGACTGTTGACCTTGAAGCGTCATGAGCTAACTTGAGCTGTTGGATTCTGTGGAGAAACGTTCAAAAGGGTCTGTGAAAAAGGCACTGTGGTGAGTCGCATTATGCACCCGAGCGTAAGGAGCAGATATCTGCCACCAGCCCAGCTTGGCCTGGATTGCCTCTGTTTTAGTTCCCCTGGTCAGTGCTTTTCTCCCTAACCACTCTTGTGACTGTGATAATGTGAGTAAGGGCGGAGTTGCTAATGATCTATGTGTGAGGTAAGCTGGTTTGAGGGAGGAAATCTATGGACCTAGTCATTTTCCTTGGTGGTAAGCTTTCAGGGGTGCAGAGATTGATCTTCCTGGGGCCTTTTCTGGTCCCAGGAAGATATCGCATAGATGGGACCCCCCAAGACACACATTGAATCTTTAGGCCTGTTTTTCCTATTATGAGGTACGAGTTTCTTCACTGATGGGGATGATGCTTATCTGAGAAGAAATTGTGAAAGGTGGTGTAGTGTAGAGGTGTGGCTTCAGCTTTTAAGTTTTCCTCCAGGTTTTTCCCCTAAGCTTCCTACTTCGGACGGCCTACTTACATGATACTAGTAGGTGATGTCCGGCTAACAACTTCCTAAATATACCTGCAAGCCAGATCAGTGTCTCTTTTCTCTGTATTCCCATGGAAGTCAAGAGTCCCGCCGAATTTTCCATCGAAACAGTTGATTTGTGTTGTCTCTAGGAATTCTAAAGGGCGTACCGTTGCTTCCTAACCGGTGTCATTTGGGAGATCCGCCTCTGTACGTTCAAATGATTAATTTTGAGACTTTGCTCATGTGTGCAGTAAACCCTTGAATTCCCTAAGACCTTCCTTTCCTCCATCTCCTACCCCATTAAGCCCGCTTCAGTTCATCTCCTGAATTTCTTTGGAATCTGTCAGCCAGCTCTTCCTCAACTTCCTAATACTGAACTTGCCTGTCTGTTGCGATTAGGTCCTAACTAGTGTCCATATATATCTTGTTTCCTTCCAATCCACTCTTCACACAAGAAACCTTCAAAGCAAGTTGGAACGGTGCTCATAAACATCGCTCACAAACATTGTTTTGAGAATAGAAAACACACTGTTGGCCTTTAAGACTCTGCGTGGTCTAGAATCCTCTCTGCTTCTCTAGTCCCATCTTGTGCCACTTTTGCCCTCACTTTCTATGCTTCAGATACACTGAATTAACCTTAGTTCTCACTCATCTGACAGAAGTCAGTTCAGATACTATTTTTCACTGTGATTCCTAGCATTAAGGAATTTGATTATCAGGTTTTGTATGAGGACTATTTCATCAGGGGTACAGAAGTTCTGGCCATCTCTGGTTTTGGATATCCCTTATTTGTTGAGACCTTTGCGTTGTTTGGTGGCCTTTTGTCTGTTTTCCAGATGGGAAAACAGGAACAAGGGAAGTATAGGTTATTACTAGGTGGGGTTGAACAAGTGGAGCAGCAAACTGCAAAGCAGAAAGAAGAGGGACGTACTATAGAGGGATATGACTTCCATTCTCAAGGCGCCTGCATCCTGTGCAGGGAGACAGCCTAACATAAAATGTGCCTAACAACAAATATATTGACTTCTTACTAAAAATCTCCAGTTCATAGAACCGAGGGGTTTGTACCTTCTCCTTTAAAAGTGATAGTCCTGGGACTTCCCCGGTGGTCCCGTGGTGAAGACTCTGCGCTTGCAATGCAGCAGGCGTGGGTTCAATCCCTGGTTGGGGAGCTAAGATCCCACATGCTGCGCAGCCAAAGAAATTTTTTTCGAACGTTATACTCCTGTATTATTGGCTTTAGTGGTTTCGATTTTGTTTTACTGTTAAGAAGATTTCAGTTTATTTACCGGGAACAAACAACACATAATGTAAAAATAGTTTCCCAGAAACGATTTCCATCATTCTCTTCTTCCCTTTCTCCCGCAGACTGGTGTTTCACCTTGACAAGTTCTCTGTCATTCCATAGGAAAGCTGTCTGGCTTGGAGGTTGCAATCCCAGGGAATTTTTCATCAGCGGGGAAGTCTCCATCACTACAGAGGAATCAAGGGAGAAGTCAGTCCCTGGTAAGTGAGATGCTCCCCCTAAACACCAACACAGCAGTCGTGTACCTTTCAAGGGGTTCAGGGGCAAGATGGGCAAGGCATTTCTACTAACTCTTCTTAAGGATCACGGACAGCGCCCTGTGCTACGAGGTAAGCGGTGACTGTTGTAGTTCTTACTGGTGATCCTTTCCTGTCACTGATTCTCGGCTTTCTTTGTATTTCATAGGACTGTTGTCAGTCCAATACAAAATGAGTCTTATTTTTAAAAACCTGAAATGTTTTACAGAGCCTAGCATTCTCATATAGGGTCCTTTCCATTCTCCCCACTTTCCCGAGAGGCCAAGAACACTTCACACCATGAACTAGGAGAGGGGGTAGAGCCCTTTCTGATGAAATACATCAACAAAGACAGAGTCTTAGCCTGCTTGCTCTCTGGACAGGATCTCGGACCACAAGGTCTTCACTCCTGGTGTAAATGAAGGAAGTGAGGACAGTTCAACTGGCACTCTCATAACAAGAGTTCTGAAACACCTTCCAAAGAGACTATAGCAGTAGATGAGGGAAGGGAGTGCTACAGTGTGGCAGTACCGGGGGAATGATCGGCTACAGCAGTGAAAAGTGTGGTACCGATTGGTGTGCTCTCGGGGTTCTTGTACATGTAGCATAGATGACCTCTACAGTGGCCCTCCCACCTTCCCACCTGCATTAGGTGTTCTTTTTTTTTTGTAATTTATGTTTATGTATTTATTTACTGTTTGAACTTATTTATTCTACGTATTTATTTTTTTGGCTGCACTGGGTCTCTCATTGCTGTGCACGGGCTTTCTCTAGTTGGCGGCTAGCGGGGGCTACTCTTGCTTGCGGTGTGCGGGCATCTCATCGCGGTGGCTTCTCTTGTTGCGGAGCATGGGCTGTAGGCACGTGGGCTTCGGTAGTTGAGGCTCACGGGCTCTAGAATGCAGGCTCCGTCGTTGTGGCACATGCGCTTAGTTGCTGCACGGCATGTGGGATCTTCGCAGACCAGGGCTCGAACCCGTGTCCCCTGCATTGGCAGGCGCCACCAGGGAAGCCCTAGGTGTTCTCATATAGAGTCTAAAAACAGAGAGCACTGAGAGAAGGTAGTGGTTATTAAAGGCTCAGGATCTAAATTCTACCTGTCTCTACACCCCTTCCCAGCTGTCGATTTGACCCCATTTTTCAATGCTGACCTCATTGTTCAACTTTTCTCTGCCGTCTGTATACTCACCTTGAAAACTTGTTTCTGTGATGCGTTGAGCAGACACAGGGTGGCAGATTGCAGAGGTGGAAGCTGGTGGTCGGATATTTGTGGGCTGAATCTCCTTCAGTCCCATTCCCATTTCTGGTTGCCCAGAGGCCCTACTTCCTGTGTGTGACGCCGAGCCGTAGGATTGCGGGCAGGAGCCAAGTTCTCCATACAGTAAAGACCCCAGTGTGCCTTGGTTATAGTAATATACCTGGCTTCCTTCCTGGCAGGGAAGTGACAGGCGGCTATGCCCCTGATTTGTCCGTGGGCCTCCTGATCCAGCAGTTCCCTTGGCTCTGCCCCTGTCGTCAGCTGCCCCTAGGATAACTCTGAGCCCTAGCCACTTCTCTGGTAGATTTCCCTATTCCCCCACTACAGTCACACCTGAATAAGGCGACTCAGACCTTTCAGAGATGTGTCCTGAACCTCTTGTTTTCTGAAATACCTATCTGGTGGTTGTGAGACTTAAGGCCAGCGTCCCCGAGAGACTTTTTCTATTTCTCCTAGTAAACCTAGACTCCTCTTCTGTCACCTTCAACTCTACTCCAATTGTGTTCTTTCAACCCAGACCTCTGACCCTGCTTTTTACTTCTGCCATTTCATCCTCACTCCTGCTTCCTTTCCTAAATCCATACGTCTCTTTTGGCCTTCCTAGCCCTGGGCCAAGTTCCTTCCTCTTTGCTCAGTTTTTCCCCCTTTCCTTCATTCTCCCATCCAACTTTCAGTCCTTCCTTTCTCACGCCCCAGTTAGCAGCATCTGAAAATTCGAAAGGTTTGTTACTCGTCTATTAATTGTATTCCATTTACTTATTCAGTTCTATACCTGTCTTACCTGTGTATGGAAGAACAGCTGGTAGCCAAGGTGGCACCAAGAATCCTAGCAGCTCTCACTTGACGTATCCGTAGTAGTCGGCAATTTCCATTTCGTTTTCCCTCTCGGTGAAAAATTGCAGCTTGCCCGAAGAGGTGTATCTGGCAGCATTCTCCCGTTGTTGTTGAGCCCGCCTCTTCATGGCCTCTCGCTCTGGCCTCTGCTCTTGTTCGATGGGCTTTGACATGACTGGCTCAGGCACGTTGGGTTCCCTCCATGGAACTCGTTGCTTGCTGAAGTCTTGGAGTAGAAATTGGGTTTGGAGCTTGGGTGGGGCCTGGCGCTTATTCACAGCAGGGGGAACAGGCTCCCGCTGGAGAGGAGGGCCAGATGAAGTTTTGGAGGGTGCAGGCCTAGGAGCAGCAGACTGAGGGACACGAGGCTGGGTGTGGTTGGTCCAAGCCGGTTGGGTTGGGTTGGTCACAGTTGGCTGAGCTGGTTTGGCGGGGCCTGGCAAAGAGGCAGGAGCTGGCTGGGATGAATTGACTGCAGCAGGTTGAGCTGAGTCAGTAGAACCAGGCTGGGCACGGTAAGCCCCAGCAGGCCGATGTGAGGCCAGAGACTGGGGCCTCCGAGGAGCGGGTCGAGCTTGAGGCTTGTCCCAGGCAGAAAAAGGCAGAGGTATCAACTTGACCTTCCCAGGAGGAGGCCGCTCATACTGGGCTGGAGATGGACACTCTGTTTCAGCACTGCTGTCTGGTTTCTGGGCTTGGACTTGCGTTTTCTCAGGACCCTTCCCCTCACGTGGGGTATGCCGCCATGGCTGGATAGCTGGGGGTGGCTGGGGGTCTTTGGGGTTGCTTGACTTTCCCAAGAGCCGACAGGAAGAGAGCCCAGTTTTCGTCTCATTCTTCTTCCCCAGCGCATGAAGAACCTTCACAGACTCCAGCATGCGCACGCCAAGGGAGGTTCGAGGCTTTTGAAAGCTCTGTTGGAGAAGCTCAGTTTGGTGTTCCTTTCGCTTCGTGTGGGGGATTGCTGGCTTCTCTTCTGCCTTGACTTTGTTCCCTGACTGCTTGTTCTCTTCAGCCTTGTTTCTCCCTCTGGTCCTTTTGGTCTTTTCCTGCCCGTGGCTCTTAGTTTTGCTGATCTTTCTGGATGCAGCTTTCTGAGGTTTGCCTTGAGAGTGCTTGGCCGTGTTCACAGGAGCCCTGTCACTGACTGCAGCGTGGCAGGTAACCACTTCTCCCCCTAACAGGCACTCTGGTTTCTTTGGCTGGATTTTGGCCTTGGGAGCGCCACTGATAGGCTCAGAGGCTTTCTGTTTGTTCTTCCTGGGTTGATCAGAGGGAACCTTTATGACACTTGGCTTTTCCTGCACCTGATTCACCTTAATGGCTCTGGTGTCTTTAGCTTTGATCACGTGGGGACCTTGGGATTGATCAAGCTCTTTCAAAGGATTAAAGAGCTGGGGAAGGTGAATATCCTCCGCCAGTGTAGTAATGTCTGCAAGACCACTGCTAGGTTCAGTCCCATTTTCAAGTGTCCCTAGGTCCTGACGACTCCGGCTGTTCTCTCCCAGATCAGCATTTTCAGAACCAGGCTGCTCCTCTTGGCTGAGGGGATCGGTGCAGGCCAGCGGCTGGTGAATATCAGGGATTCCTAAAGGGAGTAGTGGAGGATCTTGGTTCTCTGTTGGGATCTGGTAGGCATCCAGAGGCTTTGAAAGCTTGGTTTTGATATCATCCACGTGCTTACTCTCTATTTGTCCCTGGCTTGGAGCTGGAGGCAGGGCCAGGAGACGCCTGGCACTCTGGACTGGAGCTGTCACTGAAATGTCCCCAAGTTCAGATGGTGGGTTACTCTCAAGTATGTGGCTGTTTCTGCTACTGCAGGACTTGGGGAGTTCTTGACGTTGTGTCACACAAAACGTCTGGCTTGGAGGTTGCAATCCCAGGGAATTTTTCATCACCAGGGGGGAGGTCTCCATCCCTACAAAGGGATCAAGGGAGAAGTCAGTCCCTGGTAAGTGAGATGCTCCCCCTAAACACCAACACAGCAGTCATGTACCTTTCAAGGGGTTCAGGGGCAAGATGGGCAAGGCATTTCTACTAACTCTTCTTAAGGATCATGGACAGTGCCCTATGCTACGAGGTAAGCGGTGACTGTTGTAATTCTTACTGGTGAGCCTTTCCTGTCACTGATTCTCGGCTCGCTTTGTATTTCATAGGACTGTTATAAGTCCAATACAAAATGAGTCTTATTTTTAAAAACCTGAAATGTTTTACAGAGCCTAGCATATTCTCATATAGGGTCCTTTCCATTCTCCCCACTCTCCCGAGAGGCCAAGAACACGTCACACCATGAACTAGGAGAGGGGGTAGAGCCCTTTCTGATGAAATACATCAGCAAAGACAGAGTCTTAGCCTGCTTGCTCTCTGGACAGGATCTCGGACCACAAGGTCTTCAATCCTGGTATAAATGAAGGAAGTGAGGACAGTTCAACTGGCACTCTCATAACAAGAGTTCTGAAACACCTTCCAAAGAGACTATAGCAGTAGATGAGGGAAGGGAGTGCTACAGTGTGGCAGTACAGGGGGAACGATCGGCTACAGCAGTGAAAAGTGTGGTACCGATTGGTGTGCTCTCGGGGTTCTTGTACATGTAGCATAGATGACCTCTACAGTGGCCCTCCCACCTTCCCACCTGCATTAGGTGTTCTTCTTTTTGTAATTTATGTTTATGTATTTATTTACTGTTTGAACTTATTTATTCTGCGTATTTATTTTTTTGGCTGCACTGGGTCTCTCATTGCTGTGCACGGGCTTTCTCTAGTTGGCGGCTAGCGGGGGCTACTCTTGCTTGCGGTGTGCGGGCTTCTCATCGCGGTGGCTTCTCTTGTTGCGGAGCATGGGCTGTAGGCACGTGGGCTTCGGTAGCTGAGGCTCACGGGCTCTAGAATGCAGGCTCCGTCGTTGTGGCACATGCGCTTAGTTGCTGCACGGCATGTGGGATCTCCGCAGACCAGGGCTCGAACCCGTGTCCCCCGCATTGCATTGGCAGGCGGATTCTTAACCACGGCGCCACCAGGGAAGCCCTAGGTGTTCTCATGTAGAGTCTAAAAACAGAGGGCACTGAGCGAAGGTAGTGGTTATTAAAGGCTCAGGATCTAAATTCTACCTGCCTCTACACCCCTTCCCAGCTGTCGATTTGACCCCATTTTTGAATGCCGACCTCATTCTTCAACTTTCTCTGGCGTTTGTTATACTCACCTTGAAAACTTGTTTCTGTGATGCGTTGAGCAGGCACAGGGTGGCAGACTGCAGAGGTGGAAGCTGGTGGTCGGATATTTGTGGGCTGAATCTCCTTCAGTCCCATTCCCATTTCTGGTTGCCCAGAGGCCCGACTTCCTGTGTATGACGCCGAGCCGTAGGATTGCGGGCAGGAGCCAAGTTCTCCATACAGTAAAGACCCCAGTGTGCCTTGGTTATAGTAATATACCTGGCTTCCTTCCTGGCAGGGAAGTGACAGGCGGCTCTGCCCCTGATTTGGAATCTGAGATGGTGTTCCCTGAGCAAGGCTGGCAGAAAGCGATGGATGTAGAGGGACCATGTTCTTGGCGTCTGAAGTTTTATCATACTGGGCTGCCAGAAACATGGAGGAGGCAGCTGTGTGGCGGTCAGTGAGTGCCAGAGTAAAGTCTCCGAGTGAAGAAGAATTCTTTTCAGTGCTTGCTGTGATGTCCCACTCAAGAACACCTGGATAGGAAGCAGCTGAAGTGGAGATCTGGCTGTGGTCCGTAACTCCAGATAACATAGTCGTGCTAGAATGTTGGTAAAGGTAGGCACTACCCATGAGTGTCTGGAAAGGGGTACCAGTAGCCGATGCCGAACTGACGGCAGGGGCAGAGACTCTGGAGAAGTTGCAGACACTTCGTGTTAGGGAAGTTGCATTGCTCACCACAGGAGGAGAATGCTGCAGAGAATTTAGAGTTCCACGTAGAGATGGATGTTGGAAATTTTCTGTAAGAACAAGAGGGTCATGACAAACTCAGGGAGGTTGAGAAATTCTCACTACGTTTGAGGAACGGCATCATCTGAAGGTTCTTGCTATCAGGACACCTCTACTATCACTACTTCCTGAGAAACCCAAAATCAGACAGTTGATGATGGCTGTAAGGACTGAGCAGTTTTCCACTCTTCTCTATTAACTGCCTGTGCTCCCAATCTTGGGCACAGACGGGCAGAAGAGCCAAGTGGTGTGGTTCAGAGATTGTTCTCTAGGCTGGAAGCAACCTTCTCCCTGCCCTGTCTTTCCCTTCAGCCTGCACTCGTATTGACTTCTATGCTATTTCCTAGACTGGAAGCATTTTAGAACTAGGAGGCCCTTAGAGAACTTCGATGTTCTCAGTCTCATTTCGTGAGTAAGGAAACTGAGGCTCAGAGAGGTCGGGTTGACTTGTTCAAGTTCTCTCATTATGTTAGTATCATTACCAGGTTTCAGAACCTAAGTATCCTGACTTCCTTGCCAGGACTCCACTCTGAGCATGATACTGCCAGAAAGCAGGAGAAACAGAACTTATAATATAGGCATTTTTTTTGTCCATTAGAAAACAGTACGGCTATTACCATTGTCGTCTTCAGTGTCTCCCTTTGCTTGTGCAGTTCCCACGCTATTACCTAGAGGTGACGTACAGCTCAGTCCAACTGGTGAATTGAAAGAGTCATTTTTGCCCTCTTCAAGCCTGGTTTCTCATCCTACCTCAAAATGATTACCCGAAAGTGGATTTCTTAAGTGCTTTTGGAAAGGGAAAAGTTATCTGATTCCTTCAGATTACTCATCTATAAAGTGGTTATAACACCACCACCAATAATAATAGCAGTAATAATTAATAGATGAATAAGCTGATCTATTGCGTATGGTTTATATGGAGGAAGATACAATAAGTTCTAGAAAGACAAAGAAAAATCATGACAAGCATATTACGTTAACGAAAAAGAAATCCATAGATATTAATGAAAACTGGGGTATGTGGCAAGTATCGAAGCCTAATGAACTTACTAACAAATGGCATTCTGTACCATCCATGCAACATTATGAAAGTGAATTTTGCCCACTCTATTTTAGTGAATACTATTAACCAGAAAACACGATGGAGGTGATAGAGGTGAATGAATTCCTAGCCAATGCATACAGACAGAGAAGGTATGTCAGTAAAAAATGCATAACAAGCAACAGAATGCAATAAATGTGCATGTATAGGTAGCCACAACACACATAGACAAGTATTTCAATGAAAACCGGTACGAAGCAGACGGCAAAATAATAAGTGTAAAAGAGTTTCATTATTGTGCTCCTTCATATTTTTACCCAGCAAGTAAGAGGTATTAAGCCTAGGAGAAATATATATTTCAATGAATATAGCTTATATAATAAGCAGAAAGGAAGCTTAAAATGTATCAGGAAGGTTTTTGGATTTATCCTAGAACTTAGATTAGAATCATCTTCAGCATCCAAGAAGATGGCATCCCAAAACCTCAAAAAACCATCATGCCTAGAATCCCATTAAAAAAGATTTTCAAATGTAAGAAAATCCACAGGACTCCACAATATGGTTTTCGATAAACGTGGATGTTTGTTTGTTTTGTTTCTTTGGCCGCGCCGCGTGGCCCTGGCCGTGAAAGCACCGAGTCCTAAGCACTGGACCGCCAGGGAATTCCCTAAGTGGGGGGGAATTAGAGATGTGGGGCTTGACTTTTTCTTCTTCTTCTTCTTCTTCGGTAGCTAAGATCTACAAGCGAACGATGGCTGTTGATCAGTGTGCTCTCTGTGTTAGGAAGGAAATAACTGTAAAAATGAAAAGCAGCCTTGCCTTAGAACCTACATATCACACAAAGGAAAATAGTCCTTCTGATTCAATTTAGAAGATATCACTTAAAATGTTGAATTGGCGAAATGTCTACCTAGTTTAAAAATTAGAAAGAATAAAACACTGAAAAGCAGCCCCCTAGATAACCACTGTGGTTGCTTGTTTATAGGAGGCATCATTTCTAAAACGTATTTCTAAAACGTTTATATTCAAAACTGTCAAGTGGCCAACTGTATTCAGAGAGGCAATAAAAGAAAGAAAACGGAGTATGACTTTTCTGATAAGCTGCCTTTCCTGGTGATCCCCTGTTCTGGCCTTACTTTCCTTCTTAGTCTGTTAATGTAAGGGTTTGCTACCATCAACTTGGTTTTGCCCTGCTCTGAGCAGGTTTCCCTCTGTGCTGTTTCTGCTTTAATTGAAAATCTTTGGTTCCCATCAGCATTCCATTGCAAACTCCGTTTTTCTTGAGAGCTCCTCTATGCTTTCCCTCTTCATTCTTACATTTTCTCCCATCTCTTGGTGCCTGTTGGCCTGTGCTAATGAAAACCATCCTAAACTTCCTTACGCTCGACTCTGTGCCTCCCTGTAGAGCCCAGTACTCTCCATCCTCTCTCCCTATTCTCTCTTTTCAACTAGTCGAAATCCTAGTGGAGGGAGACCATTAGAGATGAAACATCTTGGTGTATATTGCTAGTTTTCTATGTCCCCTGGCTTTTCTATGTTTCTGTTGAAACACTCTTGAGAAGTGTCTGATTTCGTTTTCTACATGGGTACCCTTTAAGGCTCAATACTGGAAAAGAAGGGGATCAGAGTGATCAACCCAATGTGGTATCCTAACGTAACAGTTAAGGAAAGCAACAGGCTTTGTGAGACAGCCAGTGATTTGTCCAAAGTCACACAGATAGTAAACGTCAAAGTCAAAAGTGAAATTAGGTCTCCAGACTTGTAGTTCAATACTTTCCCTCATTATTCCATGCTATTTTGAATCTCCTACTCAATTTAGGGGCAAAAGAAATCGAACGCAAAACTTTCCAAAGTTTCTTTTCTTACCTGACATGGTCAGAGAAGAGGAAGCATCCACTGCAGGTACAAGGGATGAGGAGACAACACTAGAGGATGTCTGAGTGGCTGCAGCTGAACGGCGCACGTGTCCAGTACAGAGGTCACTGGTTACTGGTCCAAACAGCTCCACGGAAACCCCAAGGCTCTACCAAGTGGTAGTAGGTTTGGTAGGAGAGTGATGTCACAAAGCAGGCAGTTGAAAGGTATGAGAGAGCCAATAGGGAGGTCCGATCCCCAACAGGAAGGCGGGCTTGGGTGAAGAGAGTGTAGGAGAGCTAAAACAACACCTGAGTTTCTGAGCTCTGGGGAGGAAATCCTAGAAGACAGATTTACCTCCCCCAGGCTCTTCCATTAGGGAAATCATTGCAACATTTCTTACAGACGTTCATTAATACACTGAACTAAGAGTTACTTACATTCTACAGAGTATTCTATTTTATGTATCATATACTTAGAGCTATATAGATCTTATTTAACTAATAATCCTTAGGAAGGAAAGAGCCATCTAGTTTGAACTATTACAGTTGTTCTGAAATCATATGTGTCTAATGAGTGAACTGATAGCAGCTTTTAAGGAGCCAAAGTAGGGATTAAGAAGCTCTCTTTGTAACTTGGTTCAAGAGTAGGGTGAAGTTTCTTGAGTGTACCTTGTGGAGAATGTTGTGGTCCAAGGCTCTTCTCTTTTAGTTTCTTCTCCTTGACTCCTACCTTCCTTGGGCTGGGCTAGGCTGGGGGCCAGGTTGGACTTGCGACTTAACATTTCTCTTCCGCTTTCTCTTTGTTTTTTTTTCTTCCATTATGGGCATTGCTTCGAGGACAAGCCTTGATCTTGCATTGGACGTTACTTCCTGTCAACTTCCAGCAGCAGGAGTCTTCTTTTCAGTGCTTGATGCCTCACGAAATAGACTCTGCCCGTTGGCAGCAAATACCAGAGAGCTAGGAGACAGAGCTGGTTGCAGACCTTTCCTCTTCCAGCCTTTGGTTGCAATTGTTTGGCCCGTAATTTGCTAGCTCTAGTTCCTTGGGCCACACAGGTATCCTGCCATCTCCAGCTCTTGTTATATGTGAGAGACATTCTGAACACTGTCCCTTTTTCTTTGCACAGAAGTATATACAGTGTGGCAGTTACTGTAATCTCCTCCGCCTTGCAAACAGCCACTCTAGAATCTTGGACCTCTAGGACTCTCTGTCTTGCATGCTTGGGGGCAAGGCCAAGCAAAATGAAGAGGAGAATAATTAGAGAAAGAGGAGGACGTTGGTGGAGAATTGGGAGCAGGTAAGGTGAAAAGGGCACAGGAGAAAAGAGATGCATGTAGACTTTTTGGTTTCTGTGGGAAACAGGTTGACACACTTGGGCCTCATTTGGTATTAACAGAACAGAGAGTTAAAGATCTAAGTAGCTAGATAGTGTGCAGCAACTGCCATGAAGTCTGTACACTGAAGAGAACAGTCTCACATCTAGTTTTCATTTTGTTTTATGTCATAGTACCTTATTTATAGCATTCACTGGTGTGTTTGTAGAATACAGATGTTTTCAAATGCTCTGGTTTTGTCTACATGGTTATCTCCTTGTCCTGTTTGTAAGGAATCCAACATTGTAAGACATATTGCATGTTTTTCTCTTGACGACTGTTGACCTTGAAGCGTCATGAGCTAACTTGAGCTGTTGGATTCTGTGGAGAAACGTTCAAAAGGGTCTGTGAAAAAGGCACTGTGGTGAGTCGCATTATGCACCCGAGCGTAAGGAGCAGATATCTGCCACCAGCCCAGCTTGGCCTGGATTGCCTCTGTTTTAGTTCCCCTGGTCAGTGCTTTTCTCCCTAACCACTCTTGTGACTGTGATAATGTGAGTAAGGGCGGAGTTGCTAATGATCTATGTGTGAGGTAAGCTGGTTTGAGGGAGGAAATCTATGGACCTAGTCATTTTCCTTGGTGGTAAGCTTTCAGGGGTGCAGAGATTGATCTTCCTGGGGCCTTTTCTGGTCCCAGGAAGATATCGCATAGATGGGACCCCCCAAGACACACATTGAATCTTTAGGCCTGTTTTTCCTATTATGAGGTACGAGTTTCTTCACTGATGGGGATGATGCTTATCTGAGAAGAAATTGTGAAAGGTGGTGTAGTGTAGAGGTGTGGCTTCAGCTTTTAAGTTTTCCTCCAGGTTTTTCCCCTAAGCTTCCTACTTCGGACGGCCTACTTACATGATACTAGTAGGTGATGTCCGGCTAACAACTTCCTAAATATACCTGCAAGCCAGATCAGTGTCTCTTTTCTCTGTATTCCCATGGAAGTCAAGAGTCCCGCCGAATTTTCCATCGAAACAGTTGATTTGTGTTGTCTCTAGGAATTCTAAAGGGCGTACCGTTGCTTCCTAACCGGTGTCATTTGGGAGATCCGCCTCTGTACGTTCAAATGATTAATTTTGAGACTTTGCTCATGTGTGCAGTAAACCCTTGAATTCCCTAAGACCTTCCTTTCCTCCATCTCCTACCCCATTAAGCCCGCTTCAGTTCATCTCCTGAATTTCTTTGGAATCTGTCAGCCAGCTCTTCCTCAACTTCCTAATACTGAACTTGCCTGTCTGTTGCGATTAGGTCCTAACTAGTGTCCATATATATCTTGTTTCCTTCCAATCCACTCTTCACACAAGAAACCTTCAAAGCAAGTTGGAACGGTGCTCATAAACATCGCTCACAAACATTGTTTTGAGAATAGAAAACACACTGTTGGCCTTTAAGACTCTGCGTGGTCTAGAATCCTCTCTGCTTCTCTAGTCCCATCTTGTGCCACTTTTGCCCTCACTTTCTATGCTTCAGATACACTGAATTAACCTTAGTTCTCACTCATCTGACAGAAGTCAGTTCAGATACTATTTTTCACTGTGATTCCTAGCATTAAGGAATTTGATTATCAGGTTTTGTATGAGGACTATTTCATCAGGGGTACAGAAGTTCTGGCCATCTCTGGTTTTGGATATCCCTTATTTGTTGAGACCTTTGCGTTGTTTGGTGGCCTTTTGTCTGTTTTCCAGATGGGAAAACAGGAACAAGGGAAGTATAGGTTATTACTAGGTGGGGTTGAACAAGTGGAGCAGCAAACTGCAAAGCAGAAAGAAGAGGGACGTACTATAGAGGGATATGACTTCCATTCTCAAGGCGCCTGCATCCTGTGCAGGGAGACAGCCTAACATAAAATGTGCCTAACAACAAATATATTGACTTCTTACTAAAAATCTCCAGTTCATAGAACCGAGGGGTTTGTACCTTCTCCTTTAAAAGTGATAGTCCTGGGACTTCCCCGGTGGTCCCGTGGTGAAGACTCTGCGCTTGCAATGCAGCAGGCGTGGGTTCAATCCCTGGTTGGGGAGCTAAGATCCCACATGCTGCGCAGCCAAAGAAATTTTTTTCGAACGTTATACTCCTGTATTATTGGCTTTAGTGGTTTCGATTTTGTTTTACTGTTAAGAAGATTTCAGTTTATTTACCGGGAACAAACAACACATAATGTAAAAATAGTTTCCCAGAAACGATTTCCATCATTCTCTTCTTCCCTTTCTCCCGCAGACTGGTGTTTCACCTTGACAAGTTCTCTGTCATTCCATAGGAAAGCTGTCTGGCTTGGAGGTTGCAATCCCAGGGAATTTTTCATCAGCGGGGAAGTCTCCATCACTACAGAGGAATCAAGGGAGAAGTCAGTCCCTGGTAAGTGAGATGCTCCCCCTAAACACCAACACAGCAGTCGTGTACCTTTCAAGGGGTTCAGGGGCAAGATGGGCAAGGCATTTCTACTAACTCTTCTTAAGGATCACGGACAGCGCCCTGTGCTACGAGGTAAGCGGTGACTGTTGTAGTTCTTACTGGTGATCCTTTCCTGTCACTGATTCTCGGCTTTCTTTGTATTTCATAGGACTGTTGTCAGTCCAATACAAAATGAGTCTTATTTTTAAAAACCTGAAATGTTTTACAGAGCCTAGCATTCTCATATAGGGTCCTTTCCATTCTCCCCACTTTCCCGAGAGGCCAAGAACACTTCACACCATGAACTAGGAGAGGGGGTAGAGCCCTTTCTGATGAAATACATCAACAAAGACAGAGTCTTAGCCTGCTTGCTCTCTGGACAGGATCTCGGACCACAAGGTCTTCACTCCTGGTGTAAATGAAGGAAGTGAGGACAGTTCAACTGGCACTCTCATAACAAGAGTTCTGAAACACCTTCCAAAGAGACTATAGCAGTAGATGAGGGAAGGGAGTGCTACAGTGTGGCAGTACCGGGGGAATGATCGGCTACAGCAGTGAAAAGTGTGGTACCGATTGGTGTGCTCTCGGGGTTCTTGTACATGTAGCATAGATGACCTCTACAGTGGCCCTCCCACCTTCCCACCTGCATTAGGTGTTCTTTTTTTTTGTAATTTATGTTTATGTATTTATTTACTGTTTGAACTTATTTATTCTACGTATTTATTTTTTTGGCTGCACTGGGTCTCTCATTGCTGTGCACGGGCTTTCTCTAGTTGGCGGCTAGCGGGGGCTACTCTTGCTTGCGGTGTGCGGGCATCTCATCGCGGTGGCTTCTCTTGTTGCAGAGCATGGGCTGTAGGCACGTGGGCTTCGGTAGTTGAGGCTCACGGGCTCTAGAATGCAGGCTCCGTCGTTGTGGCACATGCGCTTAGTTGCTGCACGGCATGTGGGATCTTCGCAGACCAGGGCTCGAACCCGTGTCCCCTGCATTGGCAGGCGCCACCAGGGAAGCCCTAGGTGTTCTCATATAGAGTCTAAAAACAGAGAGCACTGAGAGAAGGTAGTGGTTATTAAAGGCTCAGGATCTAAATTCTACCTGTCTCTACACCCCTTCCCAGCTGTCGATTTGACCCCATTTTTCAATGCTGACCTCATTGTTCAACTTTTCTCTGCCGTCTGTATACTCACCTTGAAAACTTGTTTCTGTGATGCGTTGAGCAGACACAGGGTGGCAGATTGCAGAGGTGGAAGCTGGTGGTCGGATATTTGTGGGCTGAATCTCCTTCAGTCCCATTCCCATTTCTGGTTGCCCAGAGGCCCTACTTCCTGTGTGTGACGCCGAGCCGTAGGATTGCGGGCAGGAGCCAAGTTCTCCATACAGTAAAGACCCCAGTGTGCCTTGGTTATAGTAATATACCTGGCTTCCTTCCTGGCAGGGAAGTGACAGGCGGCTATGCCCCTGATTTGTCCGTGGGCCTCCTGATCCAGCAGTTCCCTTGGCTCTGCCCCTGTCGTCAGCTGCCCCTAGGATAACTCTGAGCCCTAGCCACTTCTCTGGTAGATTTCCCTATTCCCCCACTACAGTCACACCTGAATAAGGCGACTCAGACCTTTCAGAGATGTGTCCTGAACCTCTTGTTTTCTGAAATACCTATCTGGTGGTTGTGAGACTTAAGGCCAGCGTCCCCGAGAGACTTTTTCTATTTCTCCTAGTAAACCTAGACTCCTCTTCTGTCACCTTCAACTCTACTCCAATTGTGTTCTTTCAACCCAGACCTCTGACCCTGCTTTTTACTTCTGCCATTTCATCCTCACTCCTGCTTCCTTTCCTAAATCCATACGTCTCTTTTGGCCTTCCTAGCCCTGGGCCAAGTTCCTTCCTCTTTGCTCAGTTTTTCCCCCTTTCCTTCATTCTCCCATCCAACTTTCAGTCCTTCCTTTCTCACGCCCCAGTTAGCAGCATCTGAAAATTCGAAAGGTTTGTTACTCGTCTATTAATTGTATTCCATTTACTTATTCAGTTCTATACCTGTCTTACCTGTGTATGGAAGAACAGCTGGTAGCCAAGGTGGCACCAAGAATCCTAGCAGCTCTCACTTGACGTATCCGTAGTAGTCGGCAATTTCCATTTCGTTTTCCCTCTCGGTGAAAAATTGCAGCTTGCCCGAAGAGGTGTATCTGGCAGCATTCTCCCGTTGTTGTTGAGCCCGCCTCTTCATGGCCTCTCGCTCTGGCCTCTGCTCTTGTTCGATGGGCTTTGACATGACTGGCTCAGGCACGTTGGGTTCCCTCCATGGAACTCGTTGCTTGCTGAAGTCTTGGAGTAGAAATTGGGTTTGGAGCTTGGGTGGGGCCTGGCGCTTATTCACAGCAGGGGGAACAGGCTCCCGCTGGAGAGGAGGGCCAGATGAAGTTTTGGAGGGTGCAGGCCTAGGAGCAGCAGACTGAGGGACACGAGGCTGGGTGTGGTTGGTCCAAGCCGGTTGGGTTGGGTTGGTCACAGTTGGCTGAGCTGGTTTGGCGGGGCCTGGCAAAGAGGCAGGAGCTGGCTGGGATGAATTGACTGCAGCAGGTTGAGCTGAGTCAGTAGAACCAGGCTGGGCACGGTAAGCCCCAGCAGGCCGATGTGAGGCCAGAGACTGGGGCCTCCGAGGAGCGGGTCGAGCTTGAGGCTTGTCCCAGGCAGAAAAAGGCAGAGGTATCAACTTGACCTTCCCAGGAGGAGGCCGCTCATACTGGGCTGGAGATGGACACTCTGTTTCAGCACTGCTGTCTGGTTTCTGGGCTTGGACTTGCGTTTTCTCAGGACCCTTCCCCTCACGTGGGGTATGCCGCCATGGCTGGATAGCTGGGGGTGGCTGGGGGTCTTTGGGGTTGCTTGACTTTCCCAAGAGCCGACAGGAAGAGAGCCCAGTTTTCGTCTCATTCTTCTTCCCCAGCGCATGAAGAACCTTCACAGACTCCAGCATGCGCACGCCAAGGGAGGTTCGAGGCTTTTGAAAGCTCTGTTGGAGAAGCTCAGTTTGGTGTTCCTTTCGCTTCGTGTGGGGGATTGCTGGCTTCTCTTCTGCCTTGACTTTGTTCCCTGACTGCTTGTTCTCTTCAGCCTTGTTTCTCCCTCTGGTCCTTTTGGTCTTTTCCTGCCCGTGGCTCTTAGTTTTGCTGATCTTTCTGGATGCAGCTTTCTGAGGTTTGCCTTGAGAGTGCTTGGCCGTGTTCACAGGAGCCCTGTCACTGACTGCAGCGTGGCAGGTAACCACTTCTCCCCCTAACAGGCACTCTGGTTTCTTTGGCTGGATTTTGGCCTTGGGAGCGCCACTGATAGGCTCAGAGGCTTTCTGTTTGTTCTTCCTGGGTTGATCAGAGGGAACCTTTATGACACTTGGCTTTTCCTGCACCTGATTCACCTTAATGGCTCTGGTGTCTTTAGCTTTGATCACGTGGGGACCTTGGGATTGATCAAGCTCTTTCAAAGGATTAAAGAGCTGGGGAAGGTGAATATCCTCCGCCAGTGTAGTAATGTCTGCAAGACCACTGCTAGGTTCAGTCCCATTTTCAAGTGTCCCTAGGTCCTGACGACTCCGGCTGTTCTCTCCCAGATCAGCATTTTCAGAACCAGGCTGCTCCTCTTGGCTGAGGGGATCGGTGCAGGCCAGCGGCTGGTGAATATCAGGGATTCCTAAAGGGAGTAGTGGAGGATCTTGGTTCTCTGTTGGGATCTGGTAGGCATCCAGAGGCTTTGAAAGCTTGGTTTTGATATCATCCACGTGCTTACTCTCTATTTGTCCCTGGCTTGGAGCTGGAGGCAGGGCCAGGAGACGCCTGGCACTCTGGACTGGAGCTGTCACTGAAATGTCCCCAAGTTCAGATGGTGGGTTACTCTCAAGTATGTGGCTGTTTCTGCTACTGCAGGACTTGGGGAGTTCTTGACGTTGTGTCACACAAAACGTCTGGCTTGGAGGTTGCAATCCCAGGGAATTTTTCATCACCAGGGGGGAGGTCTCCATCCCTACAAAGGGATCAAGGGAGAAGTCAGTCCCTGGTAAGTGAGATGCTCCCCCTAAACACCAACACAGCAGTCATGTACCTTTCAAGGGGTTCAGGGGCAAGATGGGCAAGGCATTTCTACTAACTCTTCTTAAGGATCATGGACAGTGCCCTATGCTACGAGGTAAGCGGTGACTGTTGTAATTCTTACTGGTGAGCCTTTCCTGTCACTGATTCTCGGCTCGCTTTGTATTTCATAGGACTGTTATAAGTCCAATACAAAATGAGTCTTATTTTTAAAAACCTGAAATGTTTTACAGAGCCTAGCATATTCTCATATAGGGTCCTTTCCATTCTCCCCACTCTCCCGAGAGGCCAAGAACACGTCACACCATGAACTAGGAGAGGGGGTAGAGCCCTTTCTGATGAAATACATCAGCAAAGACAGAGTCTTAGCCTGCTTGCTCTCTGGACAGGATCTCGGACCACAAGGTCTTCAATCCTGGTATAAATGAAGGAAGTGAGGACAGTTCAACTGGCACTCTCATAACAAGAGTTCTGAAACACCTTCCAAAGAGACTATAGCAGTAGATGAGGGAAGGGAGTGCTACAGTGTGGCAGTACAGGGGGAACGATCGGCTACAGCAGTGAAAAGTGTGGTACCGATTGGTGTGCTCTCGGGGTTCTTGTACATGTAGCATAGATGACCTCTACAGTGGCCCTCCCACCTTCCCACCTGCATTAGGTGTTCTTCTTTTTGTAATTTATGTTTATGTATTTATTTACTGTTTGAACTTATTTATTCTGCGTATTTATTTTTTTGGCTGCACTGGGTCTCTCATTGCTGTGCACGGGCTTTCTCTAGTTGGCGGCTAGCGGGGGCTACTCTTGCTTGCGGTGTGCGGGCTTCTCATCGCGGTGGCTTCTCTTGTTGCGGAGCATGGGCTGTAGGCACGTGGGCTTCGGTAGCTGAGGCTCACGGGCTCTAGAATGCAGGCTCCGTCGTTGTGGCACATGCGCTTAGTTGCTGCACGGCATGTGGGATCTCCGCAGACCAGGGCTCGAACCCGTGTCCCCCGCATTGCATTGGCAGGCGGATTCTTAACCACGGCGCCACCAGGGAAGCCCTAGGTGTTCTCATGTAGAGTCTAAAAACAGAGGGCACTGAGCGAAGGTAGTGGTTATTAAAGGCTCAGGATCTAAATTCTACCTGCCTCTACACCCCTTCCCAGCTGTCGATTTGACCCCATTTTTGAATGCCGACCTCATTCTTCAACTTTCTCTGGCGTTTGTTATACTCACCTTGAAAACTTGTTTCTGTGATGCGTTGAGCAGGCACAGGGTGGCAGACTGCAGAGGTGGAAGCTGGTGGTCGGATATTTGTGGGCTGAATCTCCTTCAGTCCCATTCCCATTTCTGGTTGCCCAGAGGCCCGACTTCCTGTGTATGACGCCGAGCCGTAGGATTGCGGGCAGGAGCCAAGTTCTCCATACAGTAAAGACCCCAGTGTGCCTTGGTTATAGTAATATACCTGGCTTCCTTCCTGGCAGGGAAGTGACAGGCGGCTCTGCCCCTGATTTGGAATCTGAGATGGTGTTCCCTGAGCAAGGCTGGCAGAAAGCGATGGATGTAGAGGGACCATGTTCTTGGCGTCTGAAGTTTTATCATACTGGGCTGCCAGAAACATGGAGGAGGCAGCTGTGTGGCGGTCAGTGAGTGCCAGAGTAAAGTCTCCGAGTGAAGAAGAATTCTTTTCAGTGCTTGCTGTGATGTCCCACTCAAGAACACCTGGATAGGAAGCAGCTGAAGTGGAGATCTGGCTGTGGTCCGTAACTCCAGATAACATAGTCGTGCTAGAATGTTGGTAAAGGTAGGCACTACCCATGAGTGTCTGGAAAGGGGTACCAGTAGCCGATGCCGAACTGACGGCAGGGGCAGAGACTCTGGAGAAGTTGCAGACACTTCGTGTTAGGGAAGTTGCATTGCTCACCACAGGAGGAGAATGCTGCAGAGAATTTAGAGTTCCACGTAGAGATGGATGTTGGAAATTTTCTGTAAGAACAAGAGGGTCATGACAAACTCAGGGAGGTTGAGAAATTCTCACTACGTTTGAGGAACGGCATCATCTGAAGGTTCTTGCTATCAGGACACCTCTACTATCACTACTTCCTGAGAAACCCAAAATCAGACAGTTGATGATGGCTGTAAGGACTGAGCAGTTTTCCACTCTTCTCTATTAACTGCCTGTGCTCCCAATCTTGGGCACAGACGGGCAGAAGAGCCAAGTGGTGTGGTTCAGAGATTGTTCTCTAGGCTGGAAGCAACCTTCTCCCTGCCCTGTCTTTCCCTTCAGCCTGCACTCGTATTGACTTCTATGCTATTTCCTAGACTGGAAGCATTTTAGAACTAGGAGGCCCTTAGAGAACTTCGATGTTCTCAGTCTCATTTCGTGAGTAAGGAAACTGAGGCTCAGAGAGGTCGGGTTGACTTGTTCAAGTTCTCTCATTATGTTAGTATCATTACCAGGTTTCAGAACCTAAGTATCCTGACTTCCTTGCCAGGACTCCACTCTGAGCATGATACTGCCAGAAAGCAGGAGAAACAGAACTTATAATATAGGCATTTTTTTTGTCCATTAGAAAACAGTACGGCTATTACCATTGTCGTCTTCAGTGTCTCCCTTTGCTTGTGCAGTTCCCACGCTATTACCTAGAGGTGACGTACAGCTCAGTCCAACTGGTGAATTGAAAGAGTCATTTTTGCCCTCTTCAAGCCTGGTTTCTCATCCTACCTCAAAATGATTACCCGAAAGTGGATTTCTTAAGTGCTTTTGGAAAGGGAAAAGTTATCTGATTCCTTCAGATTACTCATCTATAAAGTGGTTATAACACCACCACCAATAATAATAGCAGTAATAATTAATAGATGAATAAGCTGATCTATTGCGTATGGTTTATATGGAGGAAGATACAATAAGTTCTAGAAAGACAAAGAAAAATCATGACAAGCATATTACGTTAACGAAAAAGAAATCCATAGATATTAATGAAAACTGGGGTATGTGGCAAGTATCGAAGCCTAATGAACTTACTAACAAATGGCATTCTGTACCATCCATGCAACATTATGAAAGTGAATTTTGCCCACTCTATTTTAGTGAATACTATTAACCAGAAAACACGATGGAGGTGATAGAGGTGAATGAATTCCTAGCCAATGCATACAGACAGAGAAGGTATGTCAGTAAAAAATGCATAACAAGCAACAGAATGCAATAAATGTGCATGTATAGGTAGCCACAACACACATAGACAAGTATTTCAATGAAAACCGGTACGAAGCAGACGGCAAAATAATAAGTGTAAAAGAGTTTCATTATTGTGCTCCTTCATATTTTTACCCAGCAAGTAAGAGGTATTAAGCCTAGGAGAAATATATATTTCAATGAATATAGCTTATATAATAAGCAGAAAGGAAGCTTAAAATGTATCAGGAAGGTTTTTGGATTTATCCTAGAACTTAGATTAGAATCATCTTCAGCATCCAAGAAGATGGCATCCCAAAACCTCAAAAAACCATCATGCCTAGAATCCCATTAAAAAAGATTTTCAAATGTAAGAAAATCCACAGGACTCCACAATATGGTTTTCGATAAACGTGGATGTTTGTTTGTTTTGTTTCTTTGGCCGCGCCGCGTGGCCCTGGCCGTGAAAGCACCGAGTCCTAAGCACTGGACCGCCAGGGAATTCCCTAAGTGGGGGGGAATTAGAGATGTGGGGCTTGACTTTTTCTTCTTCTTCTTCTTCTTCGGTAGCTAAGATCTACAAGCGAACGATGGCTGTTGATCAGTGTGCTCTCTGTGTTAGGAAGGAAATAACTGTAAAAATGAAAAGCAGCCTTGCCTTAGAACCTACATATCACACAAAGGAAAATAGTCCTTCTGATTCAATTTAGAAGATATCACTTAAAATGTTGAATTGGCGAAATGTCTACCTAGTTTAAAAATTAGAAAGAATAAAACACTGAAAAGCAGCCCCCTAGATAACCACTGTGGTTGCTTGTTTATAGGAGGCATCATTTCTAAAACGTATTTCTAAAACGTTTATATTCAAAACTGTCAAGTGGCCAACTGTATTCAGAGAGGCAATAAAAGAAAGAAAACGGAGTATGACTTTTCTGATAAGCTGCCTTTCCTGGCGATCCCCTGTTCTGGCCTTACTTTCCTTCTTAGTCTGTTAATGTAAGGGTTTGCTACCATCAACTTGGTTTTGCCCTGCTCTGAGCAGGTTTCCCTCTGTGCTGTTTCTGCTTTAATTGAAAATCTTTGGTTCCCATCAGCATTCCATTGCAAACTCCGTTTTTCTTGAGAGCTCCTCTATGCTTTCCCTCTTCATTCTTACATTTTCTCCCATCTCTTGGTGCCTGTTGGCCTGTGCTAATGAAAACCATCCTAAACTTCCTTACGCTCGACTCTGTGCCTCCCTGTAGAGCCCAGTACTCTCCATCTTCTCTCCCTATTCTCTCTTTTCAACTAGTCGAAATCCTAGTGGAGGGAGACCATTAGAGATGAAACATCTTGGTATATATTGCTAGTTTTCTATGTCCCCTGGCTTTTCTACGTTTCTGTTGAAACACTCTTGAGAAGTGTCTGATTTCGTTTTCTACATGGGTACCCTTTAAGGCTCAATACTGGAAAAGAAGGGGATCAGAGTGATCAACCCAATGTGGTATCCTAACGTAACAGTTAAGGAAAGCAACAGGCTTTGTGAGACAGCCAGTGATTTGTCCAAAGTCACACAGATAGTAAATGTCAAAGTCAAAAGTGAAATTAGGTCTCCAGACTTGTAGTTCAATACTTTCCCTCATTATTCCATGCTATTTTGAATCTCCTACTCAATTTAGGGGCAAAAGAAATCGAACGCAAAACTTTCCAAAGTTTCTTTTCTTACCTGACATGGTCAGAGAAGAGGAAGCATCCACTGCAGGTACAAGGGATGAGGAGACAACACTAGAGGATGTCTGAGTGGCTGCAGCTGAACGGCGCACGTGTCCAGTACAGAGGTCACTGGTTACTGGTCCAAACAGCTCCACGGAAACCCCAAGACTCTACCAAGTGGTAGTAGGTTTGGTAGGAGAGTGATGTCACAAAGCAGGCAGTTGAAAGGTATGAGAGAGCCAATAGGGAGGTCCGATCCCCAACAGGAAGGCGGGCTTGGGTGAAGAGAGTGTAGGAGAGCTAAAACAACACCTGAGTTTCTGAGCTCTGGGGAGGAAATCCTAGAAGACAGATTTACCTCCCCCAGGCTCTTCCATTAGGGAAATCATTGCAACATTTCTTACAGACGTTCATTAATACACTGAACTAAGAGTTACTTACATTCTACAGAGTATTCTATTTTATGTATCATATACTTAGAGCTATATAGATCTTATTTAATTAATAATCCTTAGGAAGGAAAGAGCCATCTAGTTTGAACTATTACAGTTGTTCTGAAATCATATGTGTCTAATGAGTGAACTGATAGCAGCTTTTAAGGAGCCAAAGTAGGGATTAAGAAGCTCTCTTTGTAACTTGGTTCAAGAGTAGGGTGAAGTTTCTTGAGTGTACCTTGTGGAGAATGTTGTGGTCCAAGGCTCTTCTCTTTTAGTTTCTTCTCCTTGACTCCTACCTTCCTTGGGCTGGGCTAGGCTGGGGGCCAGGTTGGACTTGCGACTTAACATTTCTCTTCCGCTTTCTCTTTGTTTTTTTTTCTTCCATTATGGGCATTGCTTCGAGGACAAGCCTTGATCTTGCATTGGACGTTACTTCCTGTCAACTTCCAGCAGCAGGAGTCTTCTTTTCAGTGCTTGATGCCTCACGAAATAGACTCTGCCCGTTGGCAGCAAATACCAGAGAGCTAGGAGACAGAGCTGGTTGCAGACCTTTCCTCTTCCAGCCTTTGGTTGCAATTGTTTGGCCCGTAATTTGCTAGCTCTAGTTCCTTGGGCCACACAGGTATCCTGCCATCTCCAGCTCTTGTTATATGTGAGAGACATTCTGAACACTGTCCCTTTTTCTTTGCACAGAAGTATATACAGTGTGGCAGTTACTGTAATCTCCTCCGCCTTGCAAACAGCCACTCTAGAATCTTGGACCTCTAGGACTCTCTGTCTTGCATGCTTGGGGGCAAGGCCAAGCAAAATGAAGAGGAGAATAATTAGAGAAAGAGGAGGACGTTGGTGGAGAATTGGGAGCAGGTAAGGTGAAAAGGGCACAGGAGAAAAGAGATGCATGTAGACTTTTTGGTTTCTGTGGGAAACAGGTTGACACACTTGGGCCTCATTTGGTATTAACAGAACAGAGAGTTAAAGATCTAAGTAGCTAGATAGTGTGCAGCAACTGCCATGAAGTCTGTACACTGAAGAGAACAGTCTCACATCTAGTTTTCATTTTGTTTTATGTCATAGTACCTTATTTATAGCATTCACTGGTGTGTTTGTAGAATACAGATGTTTTCAAATGCTCTGGTTTTGTCTACATGGTTATCTCCTTGTCCTGTTTGTAAGGAATCCAACATTGTAAGACATATTGCATGTTTTTCTCTTGACGACTGTTGACCTTGAAGCGTCATGAGCTAACTTGAGCTGTTGGATTCTGTGGAGAAACGTTCAAATGGGTCTGTGAAAAAGGCACTGTGGTGAGTCGCATTATGCACCCGAGCGTAAGGAGCAGATATCTGCACCAGCCCAGCTTGGCCTGGATTGCCTCTGTTTTAGTTCCCCTGGTCAGTGCTTTTCTCCCTAACCACTCTTGTGACTGTGATAATGTGAGTAAGGGCGGAGTTGCTAATGATCTATGTGTGAGGTAAGCTGGTTTGAGGGAGGAAATCTATGGACCTAGTCATTTTCCTTGGTGTAAGCTTTCAGGGGTGCAGAGATTGATCTTCCTGGGGCCTTTCTTGTCCCAGGAAGATATCGCATAGATGGGACCCCCCAAGACACACATTGAATCTTTAGGCCTGTTTTTCCTATGATGAGGTACGAGTTTCTTCACTGATGGGGATGATGCTTATCTGAGAAGAAATTGTGAAAGGTGGTGTAGTGTAGAGGTGTGGCTTCAGCTTTTAAGTTTTCCTCCAGGTTTTTCCCCTAAGCTTCCTACTTCGGACGGCCTACTTACATGATACTAGTAGGTGATGTCCGGCTAACAACTTCCTAAATATACCTGCAAGCCAGATCAGTGTCTCTTA
>NW_026777801.1:0-99312 GCF_028023285.1 Balaenoptera ricei
GGCATTTCTTACCTTTTTCTTGTTTTATAATTTAATACTGATTTTCTATTTCAGCATAATTTATATACAATGTTCTGTCTATTTGAGTCCTACAGCAACTTGATGCAGTTATAAATGTAGCTGTACCTGTAGTATTTCGGATTCTTTTCCCTGTTACGTTACTGAAGAATATTGAGTAGCGTTCCCTGTGCTATCAGGTGTGTCATCGTTGATGAACTCTTTTTGATACATTACTGTGTTTCTGTTAATGCCAACCTCTTACTTCATCTTTCTCCGATCCCCAATTTCCCCCGATGGTAACTCTACATTTCGTGTCTCCGTTTGTGAGTCTGTGTTTGCTCTGTACATTACGTTCCTTGGTCTCCAGTTTTCGACTGCACATGTACGTGATATCTCGCGATATGTGTCTTTCTGTGTCTAATTTTCCCGAATTAGTGAGATCGTCTATTGCTCCATCCATAATGCTACAAATAGCATGAGTTCATTTTGTTGTCTGAATGCGTGACAGTCCAGGGGTTATAGGTAGCACAACTTCTTTATCCAATCATCTCTCGCTGGACATTCTGGTCGTTTGGGTGTCTTGGCTATGGCAAAGAGTACCACAACTACCGTTGGGGGGGGCAAATGTTTTATTCCAATGATGGTATTCTCTTGTTATACAAACTGGAGTGGGGATGCCCAATCTCGTGGTAGCTCCAGTTTACAGTTTAGTAAGGAACATGCCTACTGATCTCCATACTGGCTGTTAGCAATTTACATTTCCACCAACAGCATAGTAGGATCCCCTTTTCTGCCTGCCCTCTTGAGCACTTACTCTTTTTAGGCTTTTTGAGGACTGTAGGGAGGGAACACCTCGTCTACGTTTATTTGCATTCTCTAATCATGATAGATCCTGAACATCTTTTGATTTGATGTGCTGTTTTTTAAAAAGCGTGTGAGGATCATTGAGCTCTTGAAACATTTCTGCCTGGGAGTCGGGCCTGATTTGAATTCATTTCACATTACCTAGCCCAGGACGTTGCTCAAGGGCAGGGGTCGTTTGCAGCCCCGCAGGCCTTGTGAATGTTAAGTGCCCTTGAGCACAGTTTTTCAAGTTGTTGTTACGGGAAAGCGCCACAAGGCGGCAGCACTTCTTCGTGTCCTCTGTGTTAACTTGGGCAAACACAGCCTTACCAAGAGTCTTGGTGGTGGGTTGCAACTTGGAGTCGAACGTGGGCGCACACACACCGCAGGGCTTGTGTATCTTTACCTCTTCCCCCTGACACTGCACCGCCACTCCCCAGGCAAATCCCAAGCCTTGCAAATGTGCTATTCGGAGGGTGGTCTGGTTTGTAGGTGGGGCGATTCTAAGGAAGGAGGCTGGAGGTGGATACCCCACTAGCAGGAGCTGTGGAGATCTGGTGTCCTTTCACAGCTCCTCCCTCCCAGCGGGTCTACCATCATTTGGGTACACTAGGCTTTGCTTACCTGTAAGGGGGCTGTCTTGGATCGGGAGGTTGTGGTACCATGCAGAGGAGAATGGCCAATAGAGGTCCAAGGGGCCGCTGATCTGGTGGCACGTGCTCCTTCCTGTCTCCCTCAGCACCAGCATACCGCAACCTTGGGACCCAGGCCTGCTGAGGCTCTAGGGTTGTGTCATCAGCCCACGTCACAGAGGCCTGAGGGTAATAGAGTAGGCATTTCTTGCCTTTTTCTTGTTTTATAATTTAATATTGATTTTCTATTTCAGCATAATTTATATACAATGTTGTGTCTATTTGAGTCCTACAGCAACTTGATGCAGTTATAAATGTAGCTGTACCTGGAGTATTTCGGATTCTCTTCCCTGTTAGGTTATTGAAGAATATTGAATAGCATTCCCTGTGCTATCAGGTGCGTCATCGTTGATGAACTCTTTTTGATACATTACTGTGTTTCTGTTAATGCCAACCCCTTACTTCATCTTTCTCCGATCCCCAATTTCCCCCGATGGTAACTCTACATTTTGTGTCTCCGTTTGTGAGTCTGTGTTTGCTCTGTACATTACGTTCCTTGGTCTCCATTTTTCGACTGCACATGTAAGTGATATCCTGGGAGATGTGTCTTTCTGTCTCTAATTTTCCAGAATTAGTGTGATCATCTACTGCTCCATCCGTGAAGCTACAAATAGCATGAGTTCATTTTGTTGTCTGGATGAGTGACAGTCCAGGGGGTATAGGTAGCACAACTTCTTTATCCAATCATCTCTCGCTGGACATTCTGGTCGTTTGGGTGTCTTGGCTATGGCAAAGAGTACCACAACGACCGTTGGGGGGGCAAATGTTTTATTCCAGTGATGGTATTCTCTTGTTATACAAAGTGGAGTGGGGATGCCAAGTCTCGTGGTAGCTCCAGTTTACAGTTTAGTAAGGAACATGCCTAGTGATCTCCATACTGGCTGTTAGCAATTTACATTTCCACCAACAGCATAGTAGGATCCCCTTTTCTGCCTACCCTCTTGAGCACTTACTCTTTTCAGGTTTTTTGAGGACTGCAGGGAGGGAACACCTCGTCTCCATTTATTTGCATTCTCTAATCATGATAGATCCTGAACATCTTTTGATTGGATGTGCTGTTTTTTAAAAAGCGTGTGAGGATCATTGAGCTCTTGAAACATTTCTGCTTGGGGGTCGGGCCTGATTTGAATTCATTTCACATTACCTAGCCCAGGACGTTGCTCAAGGGCAGGGGTCGTTTGCAGCCCCGCAGGCCTTGTGAATATTAAGTGCCCTTCAGCACAGTTTTTCAAGTTGTTGTTACAGGAAAGCGCCACGATGTGGCAGCACTTCTTCGTGTCCTCTGTGTTAACTTGGGCAAACCGAGCCTTAGAGGGAGTCTTGGTGTTGGGTTGCAAATTGGAGTCGAAAGTGGCTGAACACACACCACAGGGCTTGTGTGTGTTTACCTCTTCCCCCTTACCCTGCACAGCCAGACCCCAGGCAAATCCCAAGCCTTGCAAATGTGCTATTCGGAGGGTGCTGTGGTTTGTAGGTGGGGCGATTCTAAGGAAGGAGGCTGGAGGTACGAAGCCCACTAGCAGGAGCTGTGGAGATCCAATGTCTTTTCACAGCTCTTCCCTCCCAGCGGGTCTACCAACATTTGGGTACACTAGGCTTTGCTTACCTGTAAGAGGACTGTCTTGGATCAGGAGGTTGTGGTACCATGCAGAGCAGAATGGGCAATAGAGGTCCAAGGGGCCGGTGATCTGGTGGCACGTCCTCCTTCCTGTCTCCCTCAGCAACAGCATACTCCAGCCTTGGGACCCAGGCCTGCTGAGGCTCTAGGGTTGTGACATCAGCCCACGTCACAGAGGCCTGAGGGTAATAGAGTAGGCATTTCTTGCCTTTTACTTGTTTTATAATTTAGTATTGATTTTCTATTTCAGCATAGTTTATATACAGTGTTGTGTTTGAGTTCGACAGCAAGGTGATGAAGTTATGAATGTAGCTGTACCTGTAGTATTTTGGATTCTTTTCCCTGTTAGGTTATTGAAGAATATTGAGTAGCGTTCCTTGTGCTATCAGGTGTGTCATCGTTGATGAATTCTTTTTGATACATTAGTGTGTTTCTGTTAATCCCAACCTCCGACTTCATCCTTCCCCGATCCCCAATTTCCCCCTCTGGGAACTGTACACTTCTTTCTTCCGTTTGTGAACCTGTGTTTCCTTTGTATACTACATCCTTTGTATCCCTTTTTAGACTCCACATATAAGTGATATCCTGGAATATGTGTCTTTTTGTCTCTAAATTACCAGAATTAGTGAGATCATCTACTGCTCCATCCATGTTGCTGCAAATAGCATGGGTTCATTTTGCTTTCTGGATGAGTGATAGTCGCCAGAATGTAAGTAGCACAACATCTTTATCCATTCATCTCTCACTGGACATTTCGGTCGTTTGTATGTCTGGGCTATGGTAAAGAGTAGCACAACGTCCGTTGGGGTGCAAGTGTTTTATTCCAATGATGGTATTCTCTGGTTATACGGACTGGAGTGCGGTTTCCGTATCTCGTGGTAGCTCCAGTTTTTAGTTTAGTAAGGGACTTGCTAACTGATCTCCATACTGGCTATTATCAATTTACACTCCCACCAACAGCATAGTAGGGCTCCCTTTATTGGCTGCCCTCTTGAGCACTTACTCTTTTTAGGCTTTTTGAGGACTGCAGCCAGGGAACACCTCGTCTACATTTCTTTGCATTCTCTGAACATGACAGATCCTGAGCATTTTTTCATTTGATGTGCTGTTTTTAAAAATACGTGTAAGTACCACTGAGCTCTTGAAACATTTCTGCCTGAGAGTCGGGCCTGATTTGAGTTCATTTCAGATCAACTAGCCAAGGACATTTCTCGAGGGCAGGGGTCGTTTGCAGCCCCGCAGGCCTTGTGAATGTTAAGTGCCCTTGAGCACAGTTTTTCAAGTTGTTGTTACGGGAAAGCGCCACAAGGCGGCAGCACTTCTTCGTGTCCTCTGTGTTAACTTGGGCAAACACAGCCTTACCAAGAGTCTTGGTGGTGGGTTGCAACTTGGAGTCGAACGTGGGCGCACACACACCGCAGGGCTTGTGTATCTTTACCTCTTCCCCCTGACACTGCACCGCCACTCCCCAGGCAAATCCCAAGCCTTGCAAATGTGCTATTCGGAGGGTGGTCTGGTTTGTAGGTGGGGCGATTCTAAGGAAGGAGGCTGGAGGTGGATACCCCACTAGCAGGAGCTGTGGAGATCTGGTGTCCTTTCACAGCTCCTCCCTCCCAGCGGGTCTACCATCATTTGGGTACACTAGGCTTTGCTTACCTGTAAGGGGGCTGTCTTGGATCGGGAGGTTGTGGTACCATGCAGAGGAGAATGGCCAATAGAGGTCCAAGGGGCCGCTGATCTGGTGGCACGTGCTCCTTCCTGTCTCCCTCAGCACCAGCATACCGCAACCTTGGGACCCAGTCCCGCTGAGGCTCTAGGGTTGTGTCATCAGCCCACGTCACAGAGGCCTGAGGGTAATAGAGTAGGCATTTCTTGCCTTTTACTTGTTTTATAATTTAATATTGATTTCCTATTTCAGCATAGTTTATATACAGTGTTGTGTTTGAGGTCGACAGCAAGGTGATGAAGTTATGAATGTAGCTGTACCTCTAGTATTTTGGATTCTTTTCCCTGTTAGGTTATTGAAGAATATTGAGTAGCGTTCCTTGTGCTATCAGGTGTGTCATCGTTGATGAATTCTTTTTGATACATTAGTGTGTTTCTGTTAATCCCAACCTCTGACTTCATCCTTCCCCGATCCCCAATTTCCCCCTCTGGGAACTGTACACTTCTTTCTTCCATTTGTGAACCTGTGTTTCCTTTGTATACTACATCCTTTGTATCCCTTTTTAGACTCCACATATAAGTGATATCCTGGAATATGTGTCTTTTTGTCTCTAAATTACCAGAATTAGTGAGATCATCTACTGCTCCATCCATGTTGCTGCAAATAGCATGGGTTCATTTTGCTTTCTGGATGAGTGATAGTCGCCAGAATGTAAGTAGCACAACGTCTTTATCCATTCATCTCGCTGGACATTTCGGTCGTTTGTATGTCTGGGCTCTGGTAAAGAGTAGCACAACGTCCGTTGGGGTGCAAGTGTTTTATTCCAATGATGGTATTCTCTGGTTATACGGACTGGAGTGCGGTTTCCGTATCTCGTGGTAGCTCCAGTTTTTAGTTTAGTAAGGGACTTGCTAACTGATCTCCATACTGGCTATTATCAATTTACACTCCCACCAATAGCATAGTAGGGTTCCCTTTATTGCCTGCCCTCTTGAGTACTTACTCTTTTTAGGCTTTTTGAGGACTGCAGCCAGGGAACACCTCGTCTACGTTTCTTTGCATTCTCTAATCATGACAGATCCTGAGCATTTTTTCATTTGATGTGCTGTTTTTAAAAATACGTGTAAGTACCACTGAGCTCTTGAAACATTTCTGCCTGAGATTCGGGCCAGATTTGAGTTCATTTCAGATTAACTAGCCAAGGACATTTCTCAAGGGCAGGGGTCCTTTGCAGCCCCGCAGGCCTTGTGAATGTTAACTGCCCTTGAGCACAGTTTTTCAATTTGTTGTTATGGGAAAAGGCCAGAAGGCGCCAGCACTTCTTCATGTCCTCTGTGTTAACTTGGGCAAACACAACCTTAGAGGGAGTCTTGGTGTTGGGTTGCAAATTGGAGTCGAATGTGGTTGAACACACACCACAGGGCTTGTGTATCTTTACCTCCTCCCCCTTACACTGCACCGCCAGTCCCCAGGCAAATCCCAAGCCTTGAAAATGTGCTATTCTGAGGGTGCTGTGGTTTGTAGGTGGGGTGATTCTAAGGAAGGAGGCTGGAGGTGGATACCCCACTAGCAGGAGCTGTGGAGATCCGGTGTCCTTTCACAGCTCCTCCCTCCCAGCGGTTCTACCATCATTTGGGTACACTAGGCTTTGCTTACCTGTAAGAGGGCTGTCTTGGATCGGGAGCTTGTGGTACCATGCAGAGCAGAATGGGCAATAGAGGTCTAAGGGGCCGGTGATCTGGTGGCACATGCTCCTTCCTGTCTCCCTCAGCGACAGCATACTCCAGCCTTGGGACCCAGGCCTGCTGAGGCTCTACAGTTGTGACAACAGCCCACGTCACAGAGGCCTGAGGGTAATAGGTAGTCATTTCTTACCTTTTTCTTGTTTTATAATTTAATACTGATTTTCTATTTCAGCATAATTTATATACAATGTTCTGTCTATTTGAGTCCTACAGCAACTTGATGCAGTTCTAAATGTAGCTGTACCTGTAGTATTTCGGATTCTTTTCCCTGTTAGGTTACTGAAGAATATTGAGTAGCGTTCCCTGTGCTATCAGGTGTGTCATCGTTGATGAACTCTTTTTGATACATTACTGTGTTTCTGTTAATGCCAACCTCTTACTTCATCTTTCTCCGATCCCCAATTTCCCCCGATGGTAACTCTACATTTCGTGTCTCCGTTTGTGAGTCTGTGTTTGCTCTGTACATTACGTTCCTTGGTCTCCAGTTTTCGACTGCACATGTACGTGATATCTCGCGATATGTGTCTTTCTGTGTCTAATTTTCCCGAATTAGTGAGATCGTCTATTGCTCCATCCATGCTGCTACAAATAGCATGAGTTCATTTTGTTGTCTGGATGAGTGACAGTCCAGGGGTTATAGGTAGCACAACTTCTTTATCCAATCATCTCTCGCTGGACATTCTGGTCGTTTGGGTGTCTTGGCTATGGCAAAGAGTACCACAACGACCGTTGGGGGGGGGCAAATGTTTTATTCCAATGATGGTATTCTCTTGTTATACAAACTGGAGTGGGGATGCCCAATCTCGTGGTAGCTCCAGTTTACAGTTTAGTAAGGAACATGCCTACTGATCTCCATACTGGCTGTTAGCAATTTACATTTCCACCAACAGCATAGTAGGATCCACTTTTCTGCCTGCCCTCTTGAGCACTTACTCTTTTTAGGCTTTTTGAGGACTGTAGGGAGGGAACACCTCGTCTACGTTTATTTGCATTCTCTAATCATGATAGATCCTGAACATCTTTTGATTTGATGTGCTGTTTTTTAAAAAGCGTGTGAGGATCATTGAGCTCTTGAAACATTTCTGCCTGGGAGTCGGGCCTGATTTGAATTCATTTCACATTACCTAGCCCAGGACGTTGCTCAAGGGCAGGGGTCGTTTGCAGCCCCGCAGGCCTTGTGAATATTAAGTGCCCTTGAGCACAGTTTTTCAAGTTGTTGTTACAGGAAAGCGCCACGATGTGGCAGCACTTCTTCGTGTCCTCTGTGTTAACTTGGGCAAACAGAGCCTTAGAGGGAGTCTTGGTGTTGGGTTGCAAATTGGACTCGAACGTGGCTGAACACACACCACAGGGCTTGTGTGTGTTTACCTCTTCCCCCTAAACGTGCACAGCCAGACCCCAGGCAAATCCCAAGCCTTGCAAATGTGCTATTCGGAGGGTGCTGTGGTTTGTAGGTGGGGCGATTCTAAGGAAAGAGTCTGGAGGTACGAACCCCACTAGCAGGAGCTGTGGAGATCCGGTGTCCTTTCACAGCTCCTCTCTCCCAGCGGTTCTACCATCATTTGGGTACACTAGGCTTTGCTTACCTGTAAGAGGGCTGTCTTAGATCGGGAGGTTGTGGTTCCATGCAGAGCAGAATGGGCAATAGAGGTCCAAGGGGCCGGTGATCTGGTGGCACGTCCTCCTTCCTGTCTCCCTCAGCAACAGCATACTCCAGCCTTGGGACCCAGGCCTGCTGAGGCTCTAGGGTTGTGACATCAGCCCACGTCACAGAGGCCTGAGTGTAATAGAGTAGGCATTTCTTGCCTTTTTCTTGTTTTATAATTTAGTATTGATTTCCTATTTCAGCATAGTTTATATACAGTGTTGTGTTTGAGTTCGACAGCAAGGTGATGAAGTTATGAATGTAGCTGTACCTCTAGTATTTTGGATTCTTTTCCCTGTTAGGTTATTGAAGAATATTGAGTAGCGTTCCTTGTGCTATCAGGTGTGTCATCGTTGATGAATTCTTTTTGATACATTAGTGTGTTTCTGTTAATCCCAACCTCCGACTTCATCCTTCCCCGATCCCCAATTTCCCCCTCTGGGAACTGTCCACTTCTTTCTTCCGTTTGTGAACCTGTGTTTCCGTTGTATACTACATCCTTTGTATCCCTTTTTGGACTCCACATATAAGTGATATCCTGGAATATGTGTCTTTTTGTCTCTAAATTACCAGAATTAGTGAGATCATCTACTGCTCCATCCATGTTGCTGCAAATAGCATGGGTTCATTTTGCTTTCTGGATGAGTGATAGTCGCCAGAATGTAAGTAGCACAACATCTTTATCCATTCATCTCTCGCTGGACATTTTGGTCGTTTGTATGTCTGGGCTATGGTAAAGAGTAGCACAACGTCCGTTGGGGTGCAAGTGTTTTATTCCAATGATGGTATTCTCTGGTTATACGGACTGGAGTGCGGTTTCCGTATCTCGTGGTAGCTCCAGTTTATAGTTTAGTAAGGGACTTGCTAACTGATCTCCATACTGGCTATTATCAATTTACACTCCCACCAACAGCATAGTAGGGTTCCCTTTATTGCCTGCCCTCTTGAGCACTTACTCTTTTTAGGCTTTTTGAGGACTGCAGCCAGGGAACACCTCGTCTACGTTTCTTTGCATTCTCTAATCATGACAGATCCTGAGCATTTTTTCATTTGATGTGCTGTTTTTAAAAATACGTGTAAGTACCACTGAGCTCTTGAAACATTTCTGCCTGAGAGTCGGGCCAGATTTGAGTTCATTTCAGATCAACTAGCCAAGGACATTTCTCGAGGGCAGGGGTCGTTTGCAGCCCCGCAGGCCTTGTGAATGTTAAGTGCCCTTGAGCACAGTTTTTCAAGTTGTTGTTATGGGAAAAGGCCACAAGGCGGCAGCACTTCTTCATGTCCACTGTGTTAACTTGTGCAAACACAACCTTAGAGGGAGTCTTGGTGTTGGGTTGCAAATTGGAGTCAAAGGTGGCTGAACACACACCGTAGGGCTTGTGTATCTTTACCTCCTCCCCCTTACACTGCACTGCCACACCCAGGCAAATCCCAAGCCTTGCAAATGTGCTACTCTGAGGGTGCTGTGGTTGGTAGGTGGGGCGATTCTAAAGAAGGAGGCTGGAGGTACGAACCCCACTAGCAGGAGCTGTGGAGATCCAATGTCTTTTCACAGCTCTTCCCTTCCAGCGGGTCTACCATCATTTGGGTACACTAGGCTTTGCTTACCTGTAAGAGGACTGTCTTGGATCAGGAGGTTGTGGTACCATGCAGAGCAGAATGGGCAATAGAGGTCCAAGGGGCCGGTGATCTGGTGGCACGTCCTCCTTCCTGTCTCCCTCAGGAACTGCATACTCCAGCCTTGGGACCCAGGCCTGCTGAGGCTCTAGGGTTGTGACATCAGCCCACGTCACAGAGGCCTGAGGGTAATAGAGTAGGCATTTCTTGCCTTCTACTTGTTTTATAATTTAGTATTGATTTCCTATTTCAGCATAGTTTATATACAGTGTTGTGTTTGAGTTCGACAGCAAGGTGATGAAGTTATGAATGTAGCTGTATCTCTGGTATTTTGGATTCTTTTCCCTGTTAGGTTATTGAAGAATATTGAGTAGCGTTCCTTGTGCTATCAGGTGTGTCATCGTTGATGAATTCTTTTTGATACATTACTGTGTTTCTGTTAATGCCAACCCCTTACTTCATCTTTCTCCGATCCCCAATTTCCCCCGATGGTAACTCTACATTTAGTGTCTCCGTTTGTGAGTCTGTGTTTGCTCTGTACATTACGTTCCTTGGTCTCCATTTTTCGACTGCACATGTAAGTGATATCCTGGGATATGTGTCTTTCTGTCTCTAATTTTCCAGAATTAGTGAGATCATCTACTGCTCCATCCATGCTGCTACAAATAGCATGAGTTCATTTTGTTTTCTGGATGAGTGACAGTCCAGGGCGTATAGGTAGCACAACTTCTTTATCCAATCATCTATCGCTGGACATTCTGGTCGTTTGGGTGTCTTGGCTATGGCAAAGAGTACCACAACGACCGTTGGGGGGGCAAATGTTTTATTCCAATGATGGTATTCTCTTGTTATACAAACTGGAGTGGGGATGCCAAGTCTCGTGGTAGCTCCAGTTTACAGTTTAGTAAGGAACATGCCTAGTGATCTCCATACTGGCTGTTAGCAATTTACATTTCCACCAACAGCATAGTAGGATCCCCTTTTCTGCCTACCCTCTTGAGCACTTACTCTTTTCATGTTTTTTGAGGACTGCAGGGAGGGAACACCTCGTCTACGTTTCTTTGCATTCTCTAATCATGACAGATCCTGAGCACTTTTTCATTTCATGTGCTGTTTTTAAAAATACGTGTAAGTACCACTGAGCTCTTGAAATATTTCTGCCTGAGAGTCGGACCAGATTTGAGTTCATTTCAGATTAACTAGCCAAGGACATTTCTCGAGGGCAGGCGTCCTTTGCAGCCCCGCAGGCCTTGTGAATGTTAAGTGCCCTTGAGCACAGTTTTTCAAGTTGTTGTTATGGGAAAAGGCCACAAGGCGGCAGCACTTCTTCATGTCCTCTGTGTTAACTTTGGCAAACACAATCTTAGAGGGAGTCTTGGTGTTTGGTTGCAAATTGGAGTCGAAGGTGCGTGAACACACACCGCAGGGCTTGTGTATCTTTACCTCCTCTCCCTTACACTGCACCGCCACTCCCCAGGCAAATCCCAAGCCTTGAAAATGTGCTATTCTGAGGGTGCTGTGGTTTGTAGGTGGGGCGATTCTAAGGAAGGAGGCTGGAGGTGGATACCCCACTAGCAGGAGCTGTGGAGATCTGGTGTCCTTTCACAGCTCCTCCCTCCCAGCGGGTCTACCATCATTTGGGTACACTAGGCTTTGCTTACCTGTAAGGGGGCTATCTTGGATCGGGAGGTTGTGGTACCATGCAGAGGAGAATGGCCAATAGAGGTCCAAGGGGCCGCTGATCTGGTGGCACGTGCTCCTTCCTGTCTCCCTCAGCACCAGCATACCGCAACCTTGGGACCCAGGCCTGCTGAGGCTCTAGGGTTGTGTCATCAGCCCACGTCACAGAGGCCTGAGGGTAATAGAGTAGGCATTTCTTGCCTTTTTCTTGTTTTATAATTTAATATTGATTTTCTATTTCAGCATAATTTATATACAATGTTGTGTCTATTTGAGTCCTACAGCAACTTGATGCAGTTATAAATGTAGCTGTACCTGGAGTATTTCGGATTCTCTTCCCTGTTAGGTTATTGAAGAATATTGAATAGCGTTCCCTGTGCTATCAGGTGCGTCATCGTTGATGAACTCTTTTTGATACATTACTGTGTTTCTGTTAATGCCAACCCCTTACTTCATCTTTCTCCGATCCCCAATTTCCCCCGATGGTAACTCTACATTTTGTGTCTCCGTTTGTGAGTCTGTGTTTGCTCTGTACATTACGTTCCTTGGTCTCCATTTTTCGACTGCACATGTAAGTGATATCCTGGGAGATGTGTCTTTCTGTCTCTAATTTTCCAGAATTAGTGTGATCATCTACTGCTCCATCCGTGAAGCTACAAATAGCATGAGTTCATTTTGTTGTCTGGATGAGTGACAGTCCAGGGGGTATAGGTAGCACAACTTCTTTATCCAATCATCTCTCGCTGGACATTCTGGTCGTTTGGGTGTCTTGGCTATGGCAAAGAGTACCACAACGACCGTTGGGGGGGCAAATGTTTTATTCCAATGATGGTATTCTCTTGTTATACAAACTGGAGTGGGGATGCCAAGTCTCGTGGTAGCTCCAGTTTACAGTTTAGTAAGGAACATGCCTAGTGATCTCCATACTGGCTGTTAGCAATTTACATTTCCACCAACAGCATAGTAGGATCCCCTTTTCTGCCTACCCTCTTGAGCACTTACTCTTTTCAGGTTTTTTGAGGACTGCAGGGAGGGAACACCTCGTCTCCATTTATTTGCATTCTCTAATCATGATAGATCCTGAACATCTTTTGATTGGATGTGCTGTTTTTTAAAAAGCGTGTGAGGATCATTGAGCTCTTGAAACATTTCTGCTTGGGGGTCGGGCCTGATTTGAATTCATTTCACATTACCTAGCCCAGGACGTTACTCCAGGGCAGGGGTCGTTTGCAGCCCCGCAGGCCTTGTGAATATTAAGTGGCCTTGAGCACAGTTTTTCAAGTTGTTGTTACAGGAAAGCGCCACGATGTGGCAGCACTTCTTCGTGTCCTCTGTGTTAACTTGGGCAAACCGAGCCTTAGAGGGAGTCTTGGTGTTGGGTTGCAAATTGGAGTCGAAAGTGGCTGAACACACACCACAGGGCTTGTGTGTGTTTACCTCTTCCCCCTTCCCCTGCACAGCCAGACACCAGGCAAATCCCAAGCCTTGCAAATGTGCTATTCGGAGGGTGCTGTGGATTGTAGGTGGGGCGATTCCAAGGAAGGAGGCTGGAGGTACGAAGCCCACTAGCAGGAGCTGTGGAGATCCAATGTCTTTTCACAGCTCTTCCCTCCCAGCGGGTCTACCAACATTTGGGTACACTAGGCTTTGCTTACCTGTAAGAGGACTGTCTTGGATCAGGAGGTTGTGGTACCATGCAGAGCAGAATGGGCAATAGAGGTCCAAGCGGCCGGTGATCTGGTGGCACGTCCTCCTTCCTGTCTCCCTCAGCAACAGCATACTCCAGCCTTGGGACCCAGGCCTGCTGAGGCTCTAGGGTTGTGACATCAACCCACGTCACAGAGGCCTGAGGGTAATAGAGTAGGCATTTCTTGCCTTTTACTTGTTTTATAATTTAGTATTGATTTCCTATTTCAGCATACTTTATATACAGTGTTGTGTTTGAGTTCGACAGCAAGGTGATGAAGTTTTGAATGTAGCTGTACCTGTAGTATTTTGGATTCTTTTCCCTGTTAGGTTATTGAAGAATATTGAGTAGCGTTCCTTGTGCTATCAGGTGTGTCATCGTTGATGAATTCTTTTTGATACATTAGTGTGTTTCTGTTAATCCCAACCTCCGACTTCATCCTTCCCCGATCCCCAATTTCCCCCTCTGGGAACTGTACACTTCTTTCTTCCGTTTGTGAACCTGTGTTTCCTTTGTATACTACATCCTTTGTATCCCTTTTTAGACTCCACATATAAGTGATATCCTGGAATATGTGTCTTTTTGTCTCTAAATTACCAGAATTAGTGAGATCATCTACTGCTCCATCCATGTTGCTGCAAATAGCATGGGTTCATTTTACTTTCTGGATGAGTGATAGTCGCCAGAATGTAAGTAGCACAACATCTTTATCCATTCATCTCTCACTGGACATTTCGGTCGTTTGTATGTCTGGGCTATGGTAAAGAGTAGCACAACGTCCGTTGGGGTGCAAGTGTTTTATTCCAATGATGGTATTCTCTGGTTATACGGACTGGAGTGCGGTTTCCGTATCTCGTGGTAGCTCCAGTTTTTAGTTTAGTAAGGGACTTGCTAACTGATCTCCATACTGGCTATTATCAATTTACACTCCCACCAACAGCATAGTAGGGCTCCCTTTATTGGCTGCCCTCTTGAGCACTTACTCTTTTTAGGCTTTTTGAGGACTGCAGCCAGGGAACACCTCGTCTACATTTCTTTGCATTCTCTGAACATGACAGATCCTGAGCATTTTTTCATTTGACGTGCTGTTTTTAAAAATACGTGTAAGTACCACTGAGCTCTTGAAACATTTCTGCCTGAGAGTCGGGCCTGATTTGAGTTCATTTCAGATCAACTAGCCAAGGACATTTCTCGAGGGCAGGGGTCGTTTGTAGCCCCGCAGGCCTTGTGAATGTTAAGTGCCCTTGAGCACAGTTTTTCAAGTTGTTGTTACGGGAAAGCGCCACAAGGCGGCAGCACTTCTTCGTGTCCTCTGTGTTAACTTGGGCAAACACAGCCTTAGCAAGAGTCTTGGTGGTGGGTTGCAACTTGGAGTCGAACGTGGGCGCACACACACCGCAGGGCTTGTGTATCTTTACCTCTTCCCCCTGACACTGCACCGCCACTCCCCAGGCAAATCCCAAGCCTTGCAAATGTGCTATTCGGAGGGTGGTCTGGTTTGTAGGTGGGGCGATTCTAAGGAAGGAGGCTGGAGGTGGATACCCCACTAGCAGGAGCTGTGGAGATCTGGTGTCCTTTCACAGCTCCTCCCTCCCAGCGGGTCTACCATCATTTGGGTACACTAGGCTTTGCTTACCTGTAAGGGGGCTGTCTTGGATCGGGAGGTTGTGGTACCATGCAGAGGAGAATGGCCAATAGAGGTCCAAGGGGCCGGTGATCTGGTGGCACATGCTCCTTCCTGTCTCCCTCAGCACCAGCATACCGCAACCTTGGGACCCAGACCCGCTGAGGCTCTAGGGTTGTGTCATCAGCCCACATCACAGAGGCCTGAGGGTAATAGAGTAGGCATTTCTTGCCTTTTTCTTGTTTTATAATTTAATATTGATTTTCTATTTCAGCATAATTTATATACAATGTTGTGTCTATTTGAGTCCTACAGCAACTTGATGCAGTTATAAATGTAGCTATACCTGGAGTATTTCGGATTCTCTTCCCTGTTAGGTTATTGAAGAATATTGAATAGTGTTCCCTGTGCTATCAGGTGCGTCATCGTTGATGAACTCTTTTTGATACATTACTGTGTTTCTGTTAATGCCAACCCCTTACTTCATCTTTCTCCGATCCCCAATTTCCCCCGATGGTAACTCTACATTTTGTGTCTCCGTTTGTGAGTCTGTGTTTGCTCTGTACATTACGTTCCTTGGTCTCCATTTTTCGACTGCACATGTAAGTGATATCCTGGGAGATGTGTCTTTCTGTCTCTAATTTTCCAGAATTAGTGTGATCATCTACTGCTCCATCCGTGAAGCTACAAATAGCATGAGTTCATTTTGTTGTCTGGATGAGTGACAGTCCAGGGGGTATAGGTAGCACAACTTCTTTATCCAATCATCTCTCACTGGACATTCTGGTCGTTTGGGTGTCTTGGCTATGGCAAAGAGTACCACAACGACCGTTGAGGGGGCAAATGTTTTATTCCAATGATGGTATTCTCTTGTTATACAAACTGGAGTGGGGATGCCAAGTCTCGTGGTAGCTCCAGTTTACAGTTTAGTAAGGAACATGCCTAGTGATCTCCATACTGGCTGTTAGCAATTTACATTTCCACCAACAGCATAGTAGGATCCCCTTTTCTGCCTACCCTCTTGAGCACTTACTCTTTTCAGGTTTTTTGAGGACTGCAGGGAGGGAACACCTCGTCTCCATTTATTTGCATTCTCTAATCATGATAGATCCTGAACATCTTTTGATTGGATGTGCTGTTTTTTAAAAAGCGTGTGAGGATCATTGAGCTCTTGAAACATTTCTGCTTGGGGGTCGGGCCTGATTTGAATTCATTTCACATTACCTAGCCCAGGACGTTACTCCAGGGCAGGGGTCGTTTGCAGCCCCGCAGGCCTTGTGAATATTAAGTGGCCTTGAGCACAGTTTTTCAAGTTGTTGTTACAGGAAAGCGCCACGATGTGGCAGCACTTCTTCGTGTCCTCTGTGTTAACTTGGGCAAACCGAGCCTTAGAGGGAGTCTTGGTGTTGGGTTGCAAATTGGAGTCGAAAGTGGCTGAACACACACCACAGGGCTTGTGTGTGTTTACCTCTTCCCCCTTACCCTGCACAGCCAGACCCCAGGCAAATCCCAAGCCTTGCAAATGTGCTATTCGGAGGGTGCTGTGGTTTGTAGGTGGGGCGATTCTAAGGAAGGAGGCTGGAGGTACGAAGCCCACTAGCAGGAGCTGTGGAGATCCAATGTCTTTTCACAGCTCTTCCCTCCCAGCGGGTCTACCAACATTTGGGTACACTAGGCTTTGCTTACCTGTAAGAGGACTGTCTTGGATCAGGAGGTTGTGGTACCATGCAGAGCAGAATGGGCAATAGAGGTCCAAGGGGCCGGTGATCTGGTGGCACGTCCTCCTTCCTGTCTCCCTCAGCAACAGCATACTCCAGCCTTGGGACCCAGGCCTGCTGAGGCTCTAGGGTTGTGACATCAGCCCACGTCACAGAGGCCTGAGGGTAATAGAGTAGGCATTTCTTGCCTTTTACTTGTTTTATAATTTAGTATTGATTTCCTATTTCAGCATACTTTATATACAGTGTTGTGTTTGAGTTCGACAGCAAGGTGATGAAGTTATGAATGTAGCTGTACCTGTAGTATTTTGGATTCTTTTCCCTGTTAGGTTATTGAAGAATATTGAGTAGCGTTCCTTGTGCTATCAGGTGTGTCATCGTTGATGAATTCTTTTTGATACATTAGTGTGTTTCTGTTAATCCCAACCTCCGACTTCATCCTTCCCCGATCCCCAATTTCCCCCTCTGGGAACTGTACACTTCTTTCTTCCGTTTGTGAACCTGTGTTTCCTTTGTATACTACATCCTTTGTATCCCTTTTTAGACTCCACATATAAGTGATATCCTGGAATATGTGTCTTTTTGTCTCTAAATTACCAGAATTAGTGAGATCATCTACTGCTCCATCCATGTTGCTGCAAATAGCATGGGTTCATTTTGCTTTCTGGATGAGTGATAGTCGCCAGAATGTAAGTAGCACAACATCTTTATCCATTCATCTCTCACTGGACATTTCGGTCGTTTGTATGTCTGGGCTCTGGTAAAGAGTAGCACAACGTCCGTTGGGGTGCAAGTGTTTTATTCCAATGATGGCATTCTCTGGTTATACGGACTGGAGTGCGGTTTCCGTATCTCGTGGTAGCTCCAGTTTTTAGTTTAGTAAGGGACTTGCTAACTGATCTCCATACTGGCTATTATCAATTTACATTCCCACCAACAGCATAGTAGGGTTCCCTTTATTGGCTGCCCTCTTGAGCACTTACTCTTTTTAGGCTTTTTGAGGACTGCAGCCAGGGAACACCTCGTCTACGTTTCTTTGCATTCTCTAATCATGACAGATCCTGAGCATTTTTTCATTTGATGTGCTGTTTTTAAAAATACGTGTAAGTACCACTGAGCTCCTGAAACATTTCTGCCTGAGAGTCGGGCCAGATTTGAGTTCATTTCAGATCAACTAGCCAAGGACATTTCTCGAGGGCAGGGGTCGTTTGCAGCCCCGTAGGCCTTGTGAATGTTAAGTGCCCTTGAGCACAGTTTTTCAAGTTGTTGTTATGGGAAAAGGCCACAAGGCGCCAGCACTTCTTCATGTCCTCTGTGTTACCTTGTGCAAACACAACCTGAGAGGGAGTCTTGGTGTTGGGTTGCAAATTGGAGTCGAAGGTGGCTGAACACACACCGCAGGGCTTGTGTATCTTTACCTCCTCCCCCTTACACTGCACCGCCACTCCCCAGGCAAATCCCAAGCCTTGAAAATGTGCTATTCTGAGGGTGCTCTGGTTTGTAGGTGGGGCGATTCTAAGGAAGGAGGTTGGAGGTGGATACCCAACTAGCAGGAGCTGTGGAGATCCGGTGTCCTTTCACACCTCTTCCCTCGCAGCGGGTCTAGCATCATTTGGGTACACTAGGCTTTGCTTCCCTGTAAGAGTGCTATCTTGGATCGGGAGTTTGCAGTACCATGCAGAGGAGATTGGGCAATACAGGTCCAAGGGGCCCGTGATCTGTTGGCACGTCCTGCTTCCTGTCTCCCTCAGCACCAGCATACCCCAGTCTTGGGACCCAGGCCTGCTGAGGCTCTACAGTTGTGACATCAGCCTACGTCACAGAGGCCTGAGGGTAATAGAGTAGGCATTTCTTGCCTTTTTCTTGTTATATAATTTAATATTTATTTTCTATTTCAGCAGAGTTTATATACAGTGTTGTGTCTGTTTGAGTCCTACAGCAACTTGATGCAGTTATACATGTAGCTGTACCTGTAGTGTTTCAGATTCTTTTCCCTGTTAGGTTATTGAAGAATATTGAGTACCGTTCCTTGTGCTATCAGGTGTGTCATCGTTGATGAATTCTTTTTGATACATTAGTGTGTTTCTGTTAATCCCAACCTCCGACTTCATCCTTCCCCGATCCCCAATTTCCCCGTCCGGGTACTGTACACTTCTTTCTTCCGTTTGTGAACCTGTGTTTCCTTTGTATACTACATGCTTTGTATCCCTTTTTAGACTCCACATATAAGTGATATCCTGGAATATGTGTCTTTTTGTCTCTAAAGTACCAGAATTAGTGAGATCATCTACTGCTCCATCCATGTTGCTGCAAATAGCATGGGTTCATTTTGCTTTCTGGATGAGTGATAGTTGCCAGAATGTAAGTAGCACAACATCTTTATCCATTCATCTCTCACTGGACATTTCGGTCGTTTGTATGTCTGGGCTATGGTAAAGAGTAGCACAACGTCCGTTGGGGTGCAAGTGTTTTATTCCAATGATGGTATTCTCTGGTTATACGGACTGGAGTGCGGTTTCCGTATCTCGTGGTAGCTCCAATTTTTAGTTTAGTAAGGGACTTGCTAACTGATCTCCATACTGGCTATTATCAATTTACACTCCCACCAACAGCATAGTAGGGTTCCCTTTATTGCCTGCCCTCTTGAGCACTTACTCTTTTTAGGCTTTTTGAGGACTGCAGCCAGGGAACACCTCGTCTACGTTTCTTTGCATTCTCTAATCATGACAGATACTTAGCATATTTTCATTTGACGTGCTGTTTTTAAAAATACGTGTAAGTACCACTGAGCTCTTGAAACATTTCTGCCTGAGAGTCGGGCCTGATTTGAGTTCATTTCAGATCAACTAGCCAAGGACATTTCTCGAGGGCAGGGGTCGTTTGTAGCCCCGCAGGCCTTGTGAATGTTAAGTGCCCTTGAGCACAGTTTTTCAAGTTGTTGTTACGGGAAAGCGCCACAAGGCGGCAGCACTTCTTCGTGTCCTCTGTGTTAACTTGGGCAAACACAGCCTTAGCAAGAGTCTTGGTGGTGGGTTGCAACTTGGAGTCGAACGTGGGCGCACACACACCGCAGGGCTTGTGTATCTTTACCTCTTCCCCCTGACACTGCACCGCCACTCCCCAGGCAAATCCCAAGCCTTGCAAATGTGCTATTCGGAGGGTGGTCTGGTTTGTAGGTGGGGCGATTCTAAGGAAGGAGGCTGGAGGTGGATACCCCACTAGCAGGAGCTGTGGAGATCCGGTGTCCTTTCACAGCTCCTCCCTCCCAGCGGTTCTACCATCATTTGGGTACACTAGGCTTTGCTTACCTGTAAGAGGGCTGTCTTGGATCGGGAGCTTGTGGTACCATGCAGAGCAGAATGGGCAATAGAGGTCTAAGGGGCCGGTGATCTGGTGGCACATGCTCCTTCCTGTCTCCCTCAGCGACAGCATACTCCAGCCTTGGGACCCAGGCCTGCTGAGGCTCTACAGTTGTGACATCAGCCCACGTCACAGAGGCCTGAGGGTAATAGGTAGGCATTTCTTACCTTTTTCTTGTTTTATAATTTAATACTGATTTTCTATTTCAGCATAATTTATATACAATGTTCTGTCTATTTGAGTCCTACAGCAACTTGATGCAGTTATAAATGTAGCTGTACCTGTAGTATTTCGGATTCTTTTCCCTGTTAGGTTACTGAAGAATATTGAGTAGCGTTCCCTGTGCTATCAGGTGTGTCATCGTTGATGAACTCTTTTTGATACATTACTGTGTTTCTGTTAATGCCAACCTCTTACTTCATCTTTCTCCGATCCCCAATTTCCCCCGATGGTAACTCTACATTTCGTGTCTCCGTTTGTGAGTCTGTGTTTGCTCTGTACATTACGTTCCTTGGTCTCCAGTTTTCGACTGCACATGTACGTGATATCTCGCGATATGTGTCTTTCTGTGTCTAATTTTCCCGAATTAGTGAGATCCTCTATTGCTCCATCCATGCTGCTACAAATAGCATGAGTTCATTTTGTTGTCTGGATGAGTGACAGTCCAGGGGTTATAGGTAGCACAACTTCTTTATCCAATCATCTCTCGCTGGACATTCTGGTCGTTTGGGTGTCTTGGCTATGGCAAAGAGTACCACAACGACCGTTGGGGGGGGGCAAATGTTTTATTCCAATGATGGTATTCTCTTGTTATACAAACTGGAGTGGGGATGCCCAATCTCGTGGTAGCTCCAGTTTACAGTTTAGTAAGGAACATGCCTACTGATCTCCATACTGGCTGTTAGCAATTTACATTTCCACCAACAGCATAGTAGGATCCCCTTTTCTGCCTGCCCTCTTGAGCACTTACTCTTTTTAGGCTTTTTGAGGACTGTAGGGAGGGAACACCTCGTCTACGTTTATTTGCATTCTCTAATCATGATAGATCCTGAACATCTTTTGATTTGATGTGCTGTTTTTCAAAAAGCGTGTGAGGATCATTGAGCTCTTGAAACATTTCTGCCTGGGAGTCGGGCCTGATTTGAATTCATTTCACATTACCTAGCCCAGGACGTTGCTCAAGGGCAGGGGTCGTTTGCAGCCCCGCAGGCCTTGTGAATATTAAGTGCCCTTGAGCACAGTTTTTCAAGTTGTTGTTACAGGAAAGCGCCACGATGTGGCAGCACTTCTTCGTGTCCTCTGTGTTAACTTGGGCAAACCGAGCCTTAGAGGGAGTCTTGGTGTTGGGTTGCTAATTGGAGTCGAACGTGGCTGAACACACACCACAGGGCTTGTGTGTGTTTACCTCTTCCCCCTTACCCTGCACAGCCAGACCCCAGGCAAATCCCAAGCCTTGCAAATGTGCTATTCGGAGGGTGCTGTGGTTTGTAGGTGGGGCGATTCTAAGGAAGGAGGCTGGAGGTACGAACCCCACTAGCAGGAGCTGTGGAGATCCGGTGTCCTTTCACAGCTCCTCTCTCCCAGCGGTTCTACCATCATTTGGGTACACTAGGCTTTGCTTACCTGTAAGAGGGCTGTCTTAGATCGGGAGGTTGTGGTTCCATGCAGAGCAGGATGGGCAATAGAGGTCCAAGGGGCCGGTGATCTGGTGGCACGTCCTCCTTCCTGTCTCCCTCAGCAACAGCATACTCCAGCCTTGGGACCCAGGCCTGCTGAGGCTCTAGGGTTGTGACATCAGCCCACGTCACAGAGGCCTGAGGGTAATAGAGTAGGCATTTCTTGCCTTTTTCTTGTTTTATAATTTAGTATTGATTTCCTATTTCAGCATAGTTTATATACAGTGTTGTGTTTGAGTTCGACAGCAAGGTGATGAAGTTATGAATGTAGCTGTACCTGTAGTATTTTGGATGCTTTTCCCTGTTAGGTTATTGAAGAATATTGAGTAGCGTTCCTTGTGCTATCAGGTGTGTCATCGTTGATGAATTCTTTTTGATACATTAGTGTGTTTCTGTTAATCCCAACCTCCGACTTCATCCTTCCCCGATCCCCAATTTCCCCCTCTGGGAACTGTACACTTCTTTCTTCCGTTTGTGAACCTGTGTTTCCGTTGTATACTACATCCTTTGTATCCCTTTTTGGACTCCACATATAAGTGATATCCTGGAATATGTGTCTTTTTGTCTCTAAATTACCAGAATTAGTGAGATCATCTACTGCTCCATCCATGTTGCTGCAAGTAGCATGGGTTCATTTTGCTTTCTGGATGAGTGATAGTCGCCAGAATGTAAGTAGCACAACATCTTTATCCATTCATCTCTCACTGGACATTTCGGTCGTTTGTATGTCTGGGCTCTGGTAAAGAGTAGCACAACGTCCGTTGGGGTGCAAGTGTTTTATTCCAATGATGGTATTCTCTGGTTATACGGACTGGAGTGCGGTTTCCGTATCTCGTGGTAGCTCCAATTTTTAGTTTAGTAAGGGACTTGCTAACTGATCTCCATACTGGCTATTATCAATTTACACTCCCACCAACAGCATAGTAGGGTTCCCTTTATTGCCTGCCCTCTTGAGCACTTACTCTTTTTAGTCTTTTTGAGGACTGCAGCCAGGGAACACCTCGTCTACGTTTCTTTGCATTCTCTAATCATGACAGATCCTGAGCATTTTTTCATTTGATGTGCTGTTTTTAAAAATACGTGTAAGTACCACTGAGCTCCTGAAACATTTCTGCCTGAGAGTCGGGCCAGATTTGAGTTCATTTCAGATCAACTAGCCAAGGACATTTCTCGAGGGCAGGGGTCGTTTGCAGCCCCGCAGGCCTTGTGAATGTTAAGTGCCCTTGAGCACAGTTTTTCAAGTTGTTGTTATGGGAAAAGGCCACAAGGCGGCAGCACTTCTTCATGTCCACTGTGTTAACTTGTGCAAACACAACCTTAGAGGGAGTCTTGGTGTTGGGTTGCAAATTGGAGTCAAAGGTGGCTGAACACACACCGTAGGGCTTGTGTATCTTTACCTCCTCTCCCTTACACTGCACTGCCACACCCAGGCAAATCCCAAGCCTTGCAAATGTGCTATTCTGAGGGTGCTGTGGTTGGTAGGTGGGGCGATTCTAAAGAAGGAGGCTGGAGGTACGAACCCCACTAGCAGGAGCTGTGGAGATCCAATGTCTTTTCACAGCTCTTCCCTCCCAGCGGGTCTACCATCATTTGGGTACACTAGGCTTTGCTTACCTGTAAGACGACTGTCTTGGATCAGGAGGTTGTGGTACCATGCAGAGCAGAATGGGCAATAGAGGTCCAAGGGGCCGGTGATCTGGTGGCACGTCCTCCTTCCTGTCTCCCTCAGGAACTGCATACTCCAGCCTTGGGACCCAGGCCTGCTGAGGCTCTAGGGTTGTGACATCAGCCCACGTCACAGAGGCCTGAGGGTAATAGAGTAGGCATTTCTTGCCTTCTACTTGTTTTATAATTTAGTATTGATTTCCTATTTCAGCATAGTTTATATACAGTGTTGTGTTTGAGTTTGACAGCAAGGTGATGAAGTTATGAATGTAGCTGTACCTCTAGTTTTTTGGATTCTTTTCCCTGTTAGGTTATTGAAGAATATTGAGTAGCGTTCCTTGTGCTATCAGGTGTGTCATCGTTGATGAATTCTTTTTGATACATTACTGTGTTTCTGTTAATGCCAACCCCTTACTTCATCTTTCTCCGATCCCCAATTTCCCCCGATGGTAACTCTACATTTAGTGTCTCCGTTTGTGAGTCTGTGTTTGCTGTGTACATTACATTCCTTGGTCTCCATTTTTCGACTGCACATGTAAGTGATATCCTGGGATATGTGTCTTTCTGTCTCTAATTTTCCAGAATTAGTGAGATCATCTACTGCTCCATCCATGCTGCTACAAATAGCATGAGTTCATTTTGTTGTCTGGATGAGTGACAGTCCAGGGGGTATAGGTAGCACAACTTCTTTATCCAATCATCTCTCGCTGGACATTCTGGTCGTTTGGGTGTCTTGGCTATGGCAAAGAGTACCACAACGACCGTTGGGGGGGCAAATGTTTTATTCCAATGATGGTATTCTCTTGTTATACAAACTGGAGTGGGGATGCCAAGTCTCGTGGTAGCTCCAGTTTACAGTTTAGTAAGGAACATGCCTAGTGATCTCCATACTGGCTGTTAGCAATTTACATTTCCACCAACAGCATAGTAGGATCCCCTTTTCTGCCTACCCTCTTGAGCACTTACTCTTTTCATGTTTTTTGAGGACTGCAGGGAGGGAACACCTCGTCTACGTTTCTTTGCATTCTCTAATCATGACAGATCCTGAGCACTTTTTCATTTCATGGCTGTTTTTAAAAATACGTGTAAGTACCACTGAGCTCTTGAAATATTTCTGCCTGAGAGTCGGACCAGATTTGAGTTCATTTCAGATTAACTAGCCAAGGACATTTCTCGAGGGCAGGCGTCCTTTGCAGCCCCACAGGCCTTGTGAATGTTAAGTGCCCTTGAGCACAGTTTTTCAAGTTGTTGTTATGGGAAAAGGCCACAAGGCGGCAGCACTTCTTCATGTCCTCTGTGTTAACTTGGGCAAACACAATCTTAGAGGGAGTCTTGGTGTTTGGTTGCAAATTGGAGTCGAAGGTGCGTGAACACACACCGCAGGGCTTGTGTATCTTTACCTCCTCTCCCTTACACTGCACCGCCACTCCCCAGGCAAATCCCAAGCCTTGAAAATGTGCTATTCTGAGGGTGCTGTGGTTTGTAGGTGGGGCGATTCTAAGGAAGGAGGCTGGAGGTGGATACCCCACTAGCAGGAGCTGTGGAGATCCGGTGTCCTTTCACACCTCTTCCCTCGCAGCGGGTCTAGCATCATTTGGGTACACTAGGCTTTGCTTCCCTGTAAGAGTGCTATCTTGGATCGGGAGTTTGCAGTACCATGCAGAGGAGATTGGGCAATAGAGGTCCAAGGGGCCCGTGATCTGTTGGCACGTCCTGCTTCCTGTCTCCCTCAGCACCAGCATACCCCAGCCTTGGGACCCAGGCCTGCTGAGGCTCTACAGTTGTGACATCAGCCTATGTCACAGAGGCCTGAGGGTAATAGAGTAGGCATTTCTTGCCTTTTTCTTGTTTTATAATTTAATATTTATGTTCTATTTCAGCAGAGTTTGTATACAGTGTTGTGTCTGTTTGAGTCCTACAGCAACTTGATGCAGTTATACATGTAGCTGTACCTGTAGTGTTTCAGATTCTTTTCCCTGTTAGGTTATTGAAAAATATTTAGTAGCATTCCCTGTGCTATCAGGTGCGTCGTCGTTGATGAACTTTTTTAATATATTAGTGTGTTTCTGTTAATCCCCACCTCTGACTTCATCCTTCCCCGATCCCCAATTTCACCCTCTGGGAGCTCTACACTTCTTTTTTCCGTTTGTGAACCTGTGTTTCCTTTGTTTACTACATCCTTTGTTTCCGTTTATAGACTCCACATATAAGTGATGTCTTGGGATATGTGTCTTTCGGTGTCTAAATTACCAGAATTAGTGAGCTCATCTACTGCTCCATCCGTGTTGATGCAAATAGCATGAGTTCATTTTGTTTTCTCGATGAGTGATAGTCACCAGAATGTAAGTAGCACAACATCTTTATCCATTCATCTCTCGCTGGACATTTCGGTCATTTGCATGTGTGGGCTATGGTAAAGAGTAGCACAACGTCCGTTGGGGTGCAAGTGTTTTATTCCAATGATGGTATTCTCTGGTTATACGAACTGGAGTGCGGTTTCCGTGTCTCGTGGTAGCTCCAGTTTTTAGTTTAGTAAGGGACTTGCTTACTGATCTCCATACTGACTGTTATCAATTTACATTCCCACCAACAGCATAGTAGGGTTCCCTTTATTGCCTGCCCTCTTGAGCACTTACTCTTTTTAGGCTTTTTGAGAACTGCAGCCAGGGAGCACCTCGTCTACGTTTCTTTGCATTCTCTAATCATGACAGATCCTGAGCATTTTTTCATTTGATGTGCTGTTTTTAAAACTACGTGTAAGTACCACTGAGCTCTTGAAACATTTCTGCCTGAGAGTCGGGCCTGATTTGAGTTCATTTCAGATCAACTAGCCAAGGACATTTCTCGAGGGCAGGGGTCGTTTGTAGCCCCGCAGGCCTTGTGAATGTTAAGTGCCCTTGAGCACAGTTTTTCAAGTTGTTGTTACGGGAAAGCGCCACAAGGCGGCAGCACTTCTTCGTGTCCTCTGTGTTAACTTGGGCAAACACAGCCTTAGCAAGAGTCTTGGTGGTGGGTTGCAACTTGGAGTCGAACGTGGGCGCACACACACCGCAGGGCTTGTGTATCTTTACCTCTTCCCCCTGACACTGCACCGCCACTCCCCAGGCAAATCCCAAGCCTTGCAAATGTGCTATTTGGAGGGTGGTCTGGTTTGTAGGTGGGGCGATTCTAAGGAAGGAGGCTGGAGGTGGATACCCCACTAGCAGGAGCTGTGGAGATCTGGTGTCCTTTCACAGCTCCTCCCTCCCAGCGGGTCTACCATCATTTGGGTACACTAGGCTTTGCTTACCTGTAAGGGGGCTGTCTTGGATCGGGAGGTTGTGGTACCATGCAGAGGAGAATGGCCAATAGAGGTCCAAGGGGCCGCTGATCTGGTGGCACGTGCTCCTTCCTGGCTCCCTCAGCACCAGCATACCGCAACCTTGGGACCCAGGCCTGCTGAGGCTCTAGGGTTGTGTCATCAGCCCACGTCACAGAGGCCTGAGGGTAATAGAGTAGGCATTTCTTGCCTTTTTCTTGTTTTATAATTTAATATTGATTTTCTATTTCAGCATAATTTATATACAATGTTGTGTCTATTTGAGTCCTACAGCAACTTGATGCAGTTATAAATGTAGCTGTACCTGGAGTATTTCGGATTCTCTTCCCTGTTAGGTTATTGAAGAATATTGAATAGCGTTCCCTGTGCTATCAGGTGCGTCATCGTTGATGAACTCTTTTTGATACATTACTGTGTTTCTGTTAATGCCAACCCCTTACTTCATCTTTCTCCGATCCCCAATTTCCCCCGATGGTAACTCTACATTTTGTGTCTCCGTTTGTGAGTCTGTGTTTGCTCTGTACATTACGTTCCTTGGTCTCCATTTTTCGACTGCACATGTAAGTGATATCCTGGGAGATGTGTCTTTCTGTCTCTAATTTTCCAGAATTAGTGTGATCATCTACTGCTCCATCCGTGAAGCTACAAATAGCATGAGTTCATTTTGTTGTCTGGATGAGTGACAGTCCAGGGGGTATAGGTAGCACAACTTCTTTATCCAATCATCTCTCACTGGACATTCTGGTCGTTTGGGTGTCTTGGCTATGGCAAAGAGTACCACAACGACCATTGGGGGGGCAAATGTTTTATTCCAATGATGGTATTCTCTTGTTATACAAACTGGAGTGGGGATGCCAAGTCTCGTGGTAGCTCCAGTTTACAGTTTAGTAAGGAACATGCCTAGTGATCTCCATACTGGCTGTTAGCAATTTACATTTCCACCAACAGCATAGTAGGATCCCCTTTTCTGCCTACCCTCTTGAGCACTTACTCTTTTCAGGTTTTTTGAGGACTGCAGGGAGGGAACACCTCGTCTCCATTTATTTGCATTCTCTAATCATGATAGATCCTGAACATCTTTTGATTGGATGTGCTGTTTTTTAAAAAGCGTGTGAGGATCATTGAGCTCTTGAAACATTTCTGCTTGGGGGTCGGGCCTGATTTGAATTCATTTCACATTACCTAGCCCAGGACGTTACTCCAGGGCAGGGGTCGTTTGCAGCCCCGCAGGCCTTGTGAATATTAAGTGCCCTTGAGCACAGTTTTTCAAGTTGTTGTTACAGGAAAGCGCCACGATGTGGCAGCACTTCTTCGTGTCCTCTGTGTTAACTTGGGCAAACCGAGCCTTAGAGGGAGTCTTGGTGTTGGGTTGCAAATTGGAGTCGAAAGTGGCTGAACACACACCACAGGGCTTGTGTGTGTTTACCTCTTCCCCCTTACCCTGCACAGCCAGACCCCAGGCAAATCCCAAGCCTTGCAAATGTGCTATTCGGAAGGTGCTGTGGATTGTAGGTGGGGCGATTCCAAGGAAGGAGGCTGGAGGTACGAAGCCCACTAGCAGGAGCTGTGGAGGTCCAATGTCTTTTCACAGCTCTTCCCTCCCAGCGGGTCTACCAACATTTGGGTACACTAGGCTTTGCTTACCTGTAAGAGGACTGTCTTGGATCAGGAGGTTGTGGTTCCATGCAGAGCAGAATGGGCAATAGAGGTCCAAGGGGCCGGTGATCTGGTGGCACGTCCTCCTTCCTGTCTCCCTCAGCAACAGCATACTCCAGCCTTGGGACCCAGGCCTGCTGAGGCTCTAGGGTTGTGACATCAGCCCACGTCACAGAGGCCTGAGGGTAATAGAGTAGGCATTTCTTGACTTTTACTTGTTTTATAATTTAGTATTGATTTCCTATTTCAGCATAGTTTATATACAGTGTTGTGTTTGAGTTCGACAGCAAGGTGATGAAGTTATGAATGTAGCTGTACCCCTAGTATTTTGGATTCTTTTCCCTGTTAGGTTATTGAAGAATATTGAGTAGCGTTCCTTGTGCTATCAGGTGTGTCATCGTTGATGAATTCTTTTTGATACATTAGTGTGTTTCTGTTAATCCCAACCTCCGACTTCATCCTTCCCCGATCCCCAATTTCCCCCTCTGGGAACTGTACACTTCTTTCTTCCGTTTGTGAACCTGTGTTTCCTTTGTATACTACATCCTTTGTATCCCTTTTTAGACTCCACATATAAGTGATATCCTGGAATATGTGTCTTTTTGTCTCTAAATTACCAGAATTAGTGAGATCATCTACTGCTCCATCCATGTTGCTGCAAATAGCATGGGTTTATTTTGCTTTCTGGATGAGTGATAGTCGCCAGAATGTAAGTAGCACAACATCTTTATCCATTCATCTCTCACTGGACATTTCGGTCGTTTGTATGTCTGGGCTATGGTAAAGAGTAGCACAACGTCCGTTGGGGTGCAAGTGTTTTATTCCAATGATGGTATTCTCTGGTTATACGGACTGGAGTGCGGTTTCCGTATCTCGTGGTAGCTCCAGTTTTTAGTTTAGTAAGGGACTTGCTAACTGATCTCCATACTGGCTATTATCAATTTACACTCCCACCAACAGCATAGTAGGGCTCCCTTTATTGGCTGCCCTCTTGAGCACTTACTCTTTTTAGGCTTTTTGAGGACTGCAGCCAGGGAACACCTCGTCTACATTTCTTTGCATTCTCTGAACATGACAGATCCTGAGCATTTTTTCATTTGACGTGCTGTTTTTAAAAATACGTGTAAGTACCACTGAGCTCTTGAAACATTTCTGCCTGAGAGTCGGGCCTGATTTGAGTTCATTTCAGATCAACTAGCCAAGGACATTTCTCGAGGGCAGGGGTCGTTTGTAGCCCCGCAGGCTTTGTGAATGTTAAGTGCCCTTGAGCACAGTTTTTCAAGTTGTTGTTACGGGAAAGCGCCACAAGGCGGCAGCACTTCTTCGTGTCCTCTGTGTTAACTTGGGCAAACACAGCCTTAGCAAGAGTCTTGGTGGTGGGTTGCAACTTGGAGTCGAACGTGGGCGCACACACACCGCAGGGCTTGTGTATCTTTACCTCTTCCCCCTGACACTGCACCGCCACTCCCCAGGCAAATCCCAAGCCTTGCAAATGTGCTATTCGGAGGGTGGTCTGGTTTGTAGGTGGGGCGATTCTAAGGAAGGAGGCTGGAGGTGGATACCCCACTAGCAGGAGCTGTGGAGATCTGGTGTCCTTTCACAGCTCCTCCCTCCCAGCGGGTCTACCATCATTTGGGTACACTAGGCTTTGCTTACCTGTAAGGGGGCTGTCTTGGATCGGGAGGTTGTGGTACCATGCAGAGGAGAATGGCCAATAGAGGTCCAAGGGGCCGCTGATCTGGTGGCACGTGCTCCTTCCTGTCTCCCTCAGCACCAGCATACCGCAACCTTGGGACCCAGACCCGCTGAGGCTCTAGGGTTGTGTCATCAGCCCACGTCACAGAGGCCTGAGGGTAATAGAGTAGGCATTTCTTGCCTTTTTCTTGTTTTATAATTTAATATTGATTTTCTATTTCAGCATAATTTATATACAATGTTGTGTCTATTTGAGTCCTACAGCAACTTGATGCAGTTATAAATGTAGCTGTACCTGGAGTATTTCGGATTCTCTTCCCTGTTAGGTTATTGAAGAATATTGAATAGCGTTCCCTGTGCTATCAGGTGCGTCATCGTTGATGAACTCTTTTTGATACATTACTGTGTTTCTGTTAATGCCAACCCCTTACTTCATCTTTCTCCGATCCCCAATTTCCCCCGATGGTAACTCTACATTTTGTGTCTCCGTTTGTGAGTCTGTGTTTGCTCTGTACATTACGTTCCTTGGTCTCCATTTTTCGACTGCACATGTAAGTGATATCCTGGGAGATGTGTCTTTCTGTCTCTAATTTTCCAGAATTAGTGTGATCATCTACTGCTCCATCCGTGAAGCTACAAATAGCATGAGTTCATTTTGTTGTCTGGATGAGTGACAGTCCAGGGGGTATAGGTAGCACAACTTCTTTATCCAATCATCTCTCACTGGACATTCTGGTCGTTTGGGTGTCTTGGCTATGGCAAAGAGTACCACAACGACCGATGGGGGGGTGGGCAAATGTTTTATTCCAATGATGGTATTCTCTTGTTATACAAACTGGAGTGGGGATGCCAAGTCTCGTGGTAGCTCCAGTTTACAGTTTAGTAAGGAACATGCCTAGTGATCTCCATACTGGCTGTTAGCAATTTACATTTCCACCAACAGCATAGTAGGATCCCCTTTTCTGCCTACCCTCTTGAGCACTTACTCTTTTCAGGTTTTTTGAGGACTGCAGGGAGGGAACACCTCGTCTCCATTTATTTGCATTCTCTAATCATGATAGATCCTGAACATCTTTTGATTGGATGTGCTGTTTTTTAAAAAGCGTGTGAGGATCATTGAGCTCTTGAAACATTTCTGCTTGGGGGTCGGGCCTGATTTGAATTCATTTCACATTACCTAGCCCAGGACGTTACTCCAGGGCAGGGGTCGTTTGCAGCCCCGCAGGCCTTGTGAATATTAAGTGCCCTTGAGCACAGTTTTTCAAGTTGTTGTTACAGGAAAGCGCCACGATGTGGCAGCACTTCTTCGTGTCCTCTGTGTTAACTTGGGCAAACCGAGCCTTAGAGGGAATCTTGGTGTTGGGTTGCAAATTGGAGTCGAAAGTGGCTGAACACACACCACAGGGCTTGTGTGTGTTTACCTCTTCCCCCTTACCCTGCACAGCCAGACCCCAGGCAAATCCCAAGCCTTGCAAATGTGCTATTCGGAAGGTGCTGTGGATTGTAGGTGGGGCGATTCCAAGGAAGGAGGCTGGAGGTACGAAGCCCACTAGCAGGAGCTGTGGAGATCCGGTGTCCTTTCACACCTCTTCCCTCGCAGCGGGTCTAGCATCATTTGGGTACACTAGGCTTTGCTTCCCTGTAAGAGTGCTATCTTGGATCGGGAGTTTGCAGTACCATGCAGAGGAGATTGGGCAATACAGGTCCAAGGGGCCCGTGATCTGTTGGCACGGCCTGCTTCCTGTCTCCCTCAGCACCAGCATACCCCAGTCTTGGGACCCAGGCCTGCTGAGGCTCTACAGTTGTGACATCAGCCTACGTCACAGAGGCCTGAGGGTAATAGAGTAGGCATTTCTTGCCTTTTTCTTGTTATATAATTTAATATTTATTTTCTATTTCAGCAGAGTTTATATACAGTGTTGTGTCTGTTTGAGTCCTACAGCAACTTGATGCAGTTATACATGTAGCTGTACCTGTAGTGTTTCAGATTCTTTTCCCTGTTAGGTTATTGAAGAATATTGAGTACCGTTCCTTGTGCTATCAGGTGTGTCATCGTTGATGAATTCTTTTTGATACATTAGTGTGTTTCTGTTAATCCCAACCTCCGACTTCATCCTTCCCCGATCCCCAATTTCCCCGTCCGGGTACTGTACACTTCTTTCTTCCGTTTGTGAACCTGTGTTTCCTTTGTATACTACATGCTTTGTATCCCTTTTTAGACTCCACATATAAGTGATATCCTGGAATATGTGTCTTTTTGTCTCTAAAGTACCAGAATTAGTGAGATCATCTACTGCTCCATCCATGTTGCTGCAAATAGCATGGGTTCATTTTGCTTTCTGGATGAGTGATAGTTGCCAGAATGTAAGTAGCACAACATCTTTATCCATTCATCTCTCACTGGACATTTCGGTCGTTTGTATGTCTGGGCTATGGTAAAGAGTAGCACAACGTCCGTTGGGGTGCAAGTGTTTTATTCCAATGATGGTATTCTCTGGTTATACGGACTGGAGTGCGGTTTCCGTATCTCGTGGTAGCTCCAATTTTTAGTTTAGTAAGGGACTTGCTAACTGATCTCCATACTGGCTATTATCAATTTACACTCCCACCAACAGCATAGTAGGGTTCCCTTTATTGCCTGCCCTCTTGAGCACTTACTCTTTTTAGGCTTTTTGAGGACTGCAGCCAGGGAACACCTCGTCTACGTTTCTTTGCATTCTCTAATCATGACAGATACTTAGCATATTTTCATTTGACGTGCTGTTTTTAAAAATACGTGTAAGTACCACTGAGCTCTTGAAACATTTCTGCCTGAGAGTCGGGCCTGATTTGAGTTCATTTCAGATCAACTAGCCAAGGACATTTCTCGAGGGCAGGGGTCGTTTGTAGCCCCGCAGGCCTTGTGAATGTTAAGTGCCCTTGAGCACAGTTTTTCAAGTTGTTGTTACGGGAAAGCGCCACAAGGCGGCAGCACTTCTTCGTGTCCTCTGTGTTAACTTGGGCAAACACAGCCTTAGCAAGAGTCTTGGTGGTGGGTTGCAACTTGGAGTCGAACGTGGGCGCACACACACCGCAGGGCTTGTGTATCTTTACCTCTTCCCCCTGACACTGCACCGCCACTCCCCAGGCAAATCCCAAGCCTTGCAAATGTGCTATTCGGAGGGTGGTCTGGTTTGTAGGTGGGGCGATTCTAAGGAAGGAGGCTGGAGGTGGATACCCCACTAGCAGGAGCTGTGGAGATCCGGTGTCCTTTCACAGCTCCTCCCTCCCAGCGGTTCTACCATCATTTGGGTACACTAGGCTTTGCTTACCTGTAAGAGGGCTGTCTTGGATCGGGAGCTTGTGGTACCATGCAGAGCAGAATGGGCAATAGAGGTCTAAGGGGCCGGTGATCTGGTGGCACATGCTCCTTCCTGTCTCCCTCAGCGACAGCATACTCCAGCCTTGGGACCCAGGCCTGCTGAGGCTCTACAGTTGTGACATCAGCCCACGTCACAGAGGCCTGAGGGTAATAGGTAGGCATTTCTTACCTTTTTCTTGTTTTATAATTTAATACTGATTTTCTATTTCAGCATAATTTATATACAATGTTCTGTCTATTTGAGTCCTACAGCAACTTGATGCAGTTATAAATGTAGCTGTACCTGTAGTATTTCGGATTCTTTTCCCTGTTAGGTTACTGAAGAATATTGAGTAGCGTTCCCTGTGCTATCAGGTGTGTCATCGTTGATGAACTCTTTTTGATACATTACTGTGTTTCTGTTAATGCCAACCTCTTACTTCATCTTTCTCCGATCCCCAATTTCCCCCGATGGTAACTCTACATTTCGTGTCTCCGTTTGTGAGTCTGTGTTTGCTCTGTACATTACGTTCCTTGGTCTCCAGTTTTCGACTGCACATGTACGTGATATCTCGCGATATGTGTCTTTCTGTGTCTAATTTTCCCGAATTAGTGAGATCCTCTATTGCTCCATCCATGCTGCTACAAATAGCATGAGTTCATTTTGTTGTCTGGATGAGTGACAGTCCAGGGGTTATAGGTAGCACAACTTCTTTATCCAATCATCTCTCGCTGGACATTCTGGTCGTTTGGGTGTCTTGGCTATGGCAAAGAGTACCACAACGACCGTTGGGGGGGGGCAAATGTTTTATTCCAATGATGGTATTCTCTTGTTATACAAACTGGAGTGGGGATGCCCAATCTCGTGGTAGCTCCAGTTTACAGTTTAGTAAGGAACATGCCTACTGATCTCCATACTGGCTGTTAGCAATTTACATTTCCACCAACAGCATAGTAGGATCCCCTTTTCTGCCTGCCCTCTTGAGCACTTACTCTTTTTAGGCTTTTTGAGGACTGTAGGGAGGGAACACCTCGTCTACGTTTATTTGCATTCTCTAATCATGATAGATCCTGAACATCTTTTGATTTGATGTGCTGTTTTTCAAAAAGCGTGTGAGGATCATTGAGCTCTTGAAACATTTCTGCCTGGGAGTCGGGCCTGATTTGAATTCATTTCACATTACCTAGCCCAGGACGTTGCTCAAGGGCAGGGGTCGTTTGCAGCCCCGCAGGCCTTGTGAATATTAAGTGCCCTTGAGCACAGTTTTTCAAGTTGTTGTTACAGGAAAGCGCCACGATGTGGCAGCACTTCTTCGTGTCCTCTGTGTTAACTTGGGCAAACCGAGCCTTAGAGGGAGTCTTGGTGTTGGGTTGCTAATTGGAGTCGAACGTGGCTGAACACACACCACAGGGCTTGTGTGTGTTTACCTCTTCCCCCTTACCCTGCACAGCCAGACCCCAGGCAAATCCCAAGCCTTGCAAATGTGCTATTCGGAGGGTGCTGTGGTTTGTAGGTGGGGCGATTCTAAGGAAGGAGGCTGGAGGTACGAACCCCACTAGCAGGAGCTGTGGAGATCCGGTGTCCTTTCACAGCTCCTCTCTCCCAGCGGTTCTACCATCATTTGGGTACACTAGGCTTTGCTTACCTGTAAGAGGGCTGTCTTAGATCGGGAGGTTGTGGTTCCATGCAGAGCAGGATGGGCAATAGAGGTCCAAGGGGCCGGTGATCTGGTGGCACGTCCTCCTTCCTGTCTCCCTCAGCAACAGCATACTCCAGCCTTGGGACCCAGGCCTGCTGAGGCTCTAGGGTTGTGACATCAGCCCACGTCACAGAGGCCTGAGGGTAATAGAGTAGGCATTTCTTGCCTTTTTCTTGTTTTATAATTTAGTATTGATTTCCTATTTCAGCATAGTTTATATACAGTGTTGTGTTTGAGTTCGACAGCAAGGTGATGAAGTTATGAATGTAGCTGTACCTGTAGTATTTTGGATGCTTTTCCCTGTTAGGTTATTGAAGAATATTGAGTAGCGTTCCTTGTGCTATCAGGTGTGTCATCGTTGATGAATTCTTTTTGATACATTAGTGTGTTTCTGTTAATCCCAACCTCCGACTTCATCCTTCCCCGATCCCCAATTTCCCCCTCTGGGAACTGTACACTTCTTTCTTCCGTTTGTGAACCTGTGTTTCCGTTGTATACTACATCCTTTGTATCCCTTTTTGGACTCCACATATAAGTGATATCCTGGAATATGTGTCTTTTTGTCTCTAAATTACCAGAATTAGTGAGATCATCTACTGCTCCATCCATGTTGCTGCAAGTAGCATGGGTTCATTTTGCTTTCTGGATGAGTGATAGTCGCCAGAATGTAAGTAGCACAACATCTTTATCCATTCATCTCTCGCTGGACATTTTGGTCGTTGGTATGTCTGGGCTATGGTAAAGAGTAGCACAACGTCCGTTGGGGTGCAAGTGTTTTATTCCAATGATGGTATTCTCTGGTTATACGGACTGGAGTGCGGTTTCCGTATCTCGTGGTAGCTCCAATTTTTAGTTTAGTAAGGGACTTGCTAACTGATCTCCATACTGGCTATTATCAATTTACACTCCCACCAACAGCATAGTAGGGTTCCCTTTATTGCCTGCCCTCTTGAGCACTTACTCTTTTTAGTCTTTTTGAGGACTGCAGCCAGGGAACACCTCGTCTACGTTTCTTTGCATTCTCTAATCATGACAGATCCTGAGCATTTTTTCATTTGATGTGCTGTTTTTAAAAATACGTGTAAGTACCACTGAGCTCCTGAAACATTTCTGCCTGAGAGTCGGGCCAGATTTGAGTTCATTTCAGATCAACTAGCCAAGGACATTTCTCGAGGGCAGGGGTCGTTTGCAGCCCCGCAGGCCTTGTGAATGTTAAGTGCCCTTGAGCACAGTTTTTCAAGTTGTTGTTATGGGAAAAGGCCACAAGGCGGCAGCACTTCTTCATGTCCACTGTGTTAACTTGTGCAAACACAACCTTAGAGGGAGTCTTGGTGTTGGGTTGCAAATTGGAGTCAAAGGTGGCTGAACACACACCGTAGGGCTTGTGTATCTTTACCTCCTCTCCCTTACACTGCACTGCCACACCCAGGCAAATCCCAAGCCTTGCAAATGTGCTATTCTGAGGGTGCTGTGGTTGGTAGGTGGGGCGATTCTAAAGAAGGAGGCTGGAGGTACGAACCCCACTAGCAGGAGCTGTGGAGATCCAATGTCTTTTCACAGCTCTTCCCTCCCAGCGGGTCTACCATCATTTGGGTACACTAGGCTTTGCTTACCTGTAAGACGACTGTCTTGGATCAGGAGGTTGTGGTACCATGCAGAGCAGAATGGGCAATAGAGGTCCAAGGGGCCGGTGATCTGGTGGCACGTCCTCCTTCCTGTCTCCCTCAGGAACTGCATACTCCAGCCTTGGGACCCAGGCCTGCTGAGGCTCTAGGGTTGTGACATCAGCCCACGTCACAGAGGCCTGAGGGTAATAGAGTAGGCATTTCTTGCCTTCTACTTGTTTTATAATTTAGTATTGATTTCCTATTTCAGCATAGTTTATATACAGTGTTGTGTTTGAGTTTGACAGCAAGGTGATGAAGTTATGAATGTAGCTGTACCTCTAGTTTTTTGGATTCTTTTCCCTGTTAGGTTATTGAAGAATATTGAGTAGCGTTCCTTGTGCTATCAGGTGTGTCATCGTTGATGAATTCTTTTTGATACATTACTGTGTTTCTGTTAATGCCAACCCCTTACTTCATCTTTCTCCGATCCCCAATTTCCCCCGATGGTAACTCTACATTTAGTGTCTCCGTTTGTGAGTCTGTGTTTGCTGTGTACATTACATTCCTTGGTCTCCATTTTTCGACTGCACATGTAAGTGATATCCTGGGATATGTGTCTTTCTGTCTCTAATTTTCCAGAATTAGTGAGATCATCTACTGCTCCATCCATGCTGCTACAAATAGCATGAGTTCATTTTGTTGTCTGGATGAGTGACAGTCCAGGGGGTATAGGTAGCACAACTTCTTTATCCAATCATCTCTCGCTGGACATTCTGGTCGTTTGGGTGTCTTGGCTATGGCAAAGAGTACCACAACGACCGTTGGGGGGGCAAATGTTTTATTCCAATGATGGTATTCTCTTGTTATACAAACTGGAGTGGGGATGCCAAGTCTCGTGGTAGCTCCAGTTTACAGTTTAGTAAGGAACATGCCTAGTGATCTCCATACTGGCTGTTAGCAATTTACATTTCCACCAACAGCATAGTAGGATCCCCTTTTCTGCCTACCCTCTTGAGCACTTACTCTTTTCATGTTTTTTGAGGACTGCAGGGAGGGAACACCTCGTCTACGTTTCTTTGCATTCTCTAATCATGACAGATCCTGAGCACTTTTTCATTTCATGGCTGTTTTTAAAAATACGTGTAAGTACCACTGAGCTCTTGAAATATTTCTGCCTGAGAGTCGGACCAGATTTGAGTTCATTTCAGATTAACTAGCCAAGGACATTTCTCGAGGGCAGGCGTCCTTTGCAGCCCCACAGGCCTTGTGAATGTTAAGTGCCCTTGAGCACAGTTTTTCAAGTTGTTGTTATGGGAAAAGGCCACAAGGCGGCAGCACTTCTTCATGTCCTCTGTGTTAACTTGGGCAAACACAATCTTAGAGGGAGTCTTGGTGTTTGGTTGCAAATTGGAGTCGAAGGTGCGTGAACACACACCGCAGGGCTTGTGTATCTTTACCTCCTCTCCCTTACACTGCACCGCCACTCCCCAGGCAAATCCCAAGCCTTGAAAATGTGCTATTCTGAGGGTGCTGTGGTTTGTAGGTGGGGCGATTCTAAGGAAGGAGGCTGGAGGTGGATACCCCACTAGCAGGAGCTGTGGAGATCCGGTGTCCTTTCACACCTCTTCCCTCGCAGCGGGTCTAGCATCATTTGGGTACACTAGGCTTTGCTTCCCTGTAAGAGTGCTATCTTGGATCGGGAGTTTGCAGTACCATGCAGAGGAGATTGGGCAATAGAGGTCCAAGGGGCCCGTGATCTGTTGGCACGTCCTGCTTCCTGTCTCCCTCAGCACCAGCATACCCCAGCCTTGGGACCCAGGCCTGCTGAGGCTCTACAGTTGTGACATCAGCCTATGTCACAGAGGCCTGAGGGTAATAGAGTAGGCATTTCTTGCCTTTTTCTTGTTTTATAATTTAATATTTATGTTCTATTTCAGCAGAGTTTGTATACAGTGTTGTGTCTGTTTGAGTCCTACAGCAACTTGATGCAGTTATACATGTAGCTGTACCTGTAGTGTTTCAGATTCTTTTCCCTGTTAGGTTATTGAAAAATATTTAGTAGCATTCCCTGTGCTATCAGGTGCGTCGTCGTTGATGAACTTTTTTAATATATTAGTGTGTTTCTGTTAATCCCCACCTCTGACTTCATCCTTCCCCGATCCCCAATTTCACCCTCTGGGAGCTCTACACTTCTTTTTTCCGTTTGTGAACCTGTGTTTCCTTTGTTTACTACATCCTTTGTTTCCGTTTATAGACTCCACATATAAGTGATGTCTTGGGATATGTGTCTTTCGGTGTCTAAATTACCAGAATTAGTGAGCTCATCTACTGCTCCATCCGTGTTGATGCAAATAGCATGAGTTCATTTTGTTTTCTCGATGAGTGATAGTCACCAGAATGTAAGTAGCACAACATCTTTATCCATTCATCTCTCGCTGGACATTTCGGTCATTTGCATGTGTGGGCTATGGTAAAGAGTAGCACAACGTCCGTTGGGGTGCAAGTGTTTTATTCCAATGATGGTATTCTCTGGTTATACGAACTGGAGTGCGGTTTCCGTGTCTCGTGGTAGCTCCAGTTTTTAGTTTAGTAAGGGACTTGCTTACTGATCTCCATACTGACTGTTATCAATTTACATTCCCACCAACAGCATAGTAGGGTTCCCTTTATTGCCTGCCCTCTTGAGCACTTACTCTTTTTAGGCTTTTTGAGAACTGCAGCCAGGGAGCACCTCGTCTACGTTTCTTTGCATTCTCTAATCATGACAGATCCTGAGCATTTTTTCATTTGATGTGCTGTTTTTAAAACTACGTGTAAGTACCACTGAGCTCTTGAAACATTTCTGCCTGAGAGTCGGGCCTGATTTGAGTTCATTTCAGATCAACTAGCCAAGGACATTTCTCGAGGGCAGGGGTCGTTTGTAGCCCCGCAGGCCTTGTGAATGTTAAGTGCCCTTGAGCACAGTTTTTCAAGTTGTTGTTACGGGAAAGCGCCACAAGGCGGCAGCACTTCTTCGTGTCCTCTGTGTTAACTTGGGCAAACACAGCCTTAGCAAGAGTCTTGGTGGTGGGTTGCAACTTGGAGTCGAACGTGGGCGCACACACACCGCAGGGCTTGTGTATCTTTACCTCTTCCCCCTGACACTGCACCGCCACTCCCCAGGCAAATCCCAAGCCTTGCAAATGTGCTATTCGGAGGGTGGTCTGGTTTGTAGGTGGGGCGATTCTAAGGAAGGAGGCTGGAGGTGGATACCCCACTAGCAGGAGCTGTGGAGATCTGGTGTCCTTTCACAGCTCCTCCCTCCCAGCGGGTCTACCATCATTTGGGTACACTAGGCTTTGCTTACCTGTAAGGGGGCTGTCTTGGATCGGGAGGTTGTGGTACCATGCAGAGGAGAATGGCCAATAGAGGTCCAAGGGGCCGCTGATCTGGTGGCACGTGCTCCTTCCTGGCTCCCTCAGCACCAGCATACCGCAACCATGGGACCCAGACCCGCTGAGGCTCTAGGGTTGTGTCATCAGCCCACGTCACAGAGGCCTGAGGGTAATAGAGTAGGCATTTCTTGCCTTTTTCTTGTTTTATAATTTAATATTGATTTTCTATTTCAGCATAATTTATATACAATGTTGTGTCTATTTGAGTCCTACAGCAACTTGATGCAGTTATAAATGTAGCTGTACCTGGAGTATTTCGGATTCTCTTCCCTGTTAGGTTATTGAAGAATATTGAATAGCGTTCCCTGTGCTATCAGGTGCGTCATCGTTGATGAACTCTTTTTGATACATTACTGTGTTTCTGTTAATGCCAACCCCTTACTTCATCTTTCTCCGATCCCCAATTTCCCCCGAAGGTAACTCTACATTTTGTGTCTCCGTTTGTGAGTCTGTGTTTGCTCTGTACATTACGTTCCTTGGTCTCCATTTTTCTTTTTTTCTTTTTTTTTTTTTTAAATTATTTATTTATTTATTTAATTTATTTATGGCTGTGTTGGGTCTTCGTTTCTGCGCGAGGGCCTTCTCCAGTTGCGGCAAGTGGGGGCCACTCTTCATCACAGCGCGCGGGCCTCTCACTATGGCAGCCTCTCTTGTTGCGGAGCACAGGCTCCAGACGCGCAGGCTCAGCAATTGTGGCTCACGGGCCCAGTTGCTCCGCGGCATGTGGGATCTTCCCGGACCGGGGCATGAACCCGTGTGCTCTGCATTGGCAGGCAGACTCTCAACCACTGCGCCACCAGGGAAGCCCCTCCATTTTTCGACTGCACATGTAAGTGATATCCTGGGAGATGTGTCTTTCTATCTCTAATTTTCCAGAATTAGTGTGATCATCTACTGCTCCATCCGTGAAGCTACAAATAGCATGAGTTCATTTTGTTGTCTGGATGAGTGACAGTCCAGGGGGTATAGGTAGCACAACTTCTTTATCCAATCATCTCTCGCTGGACATTCTGGTCGTTTGGGTGTCTTGGCTATGGCAAAGAGTACCACAACGACCGTTGGGGGGGCAAATGTTTTATTCCAATGATGGTATTCTCTTGTTATACAAACTGGAGTGGGGATGCCAAGTCTCATGGTAGCTCCAGTTTACAGTTTAGTAAGGAACATGCCTAGTGATCTCCATACTGGCTGTTAGCAATTTACATTTCCACCAACAGCATAGTAGGATCCCCTTTTCTGCCTACCCTCTTGAGCACTTACTCTTTTCAGGTTTTTTGAGGACTGCAGGGAGGGAACACCTCATCTCCATTTATTTGCATTCTCTAATCATGATAGATCCTGAACATCTTTTGATTGGATGTGCTGTTTTTTAAAAAGCGTGTGAGGATCATTGAGCTCTTGAAACATTTCTGCTTGGGGGTCGGGCCTGATTTGAATTCATTTCACATTACCTAGCCCAGGACGTTATTCCAGGGCAGGGGTCGTTTGCAGCCCCGCAGGCCTTGTGAATATTAAGTGCCCTTGAGCACAGTTTTTCAAGTTGTTGTTACAGGAAAGCGCCACGATGTGGCAGCACTTCTTCGTGTCCTCTGTGTTAACTTGGGCAAACCGAGCCTTAGAGGGAGTCTTGGTGTTGGGTTGCAAATTGGAGTCGAAAGTGGCTGAACACACACCACAGGGCTTGTGTGTGTTTACCTCTTCCCCCTTCCCCTGCACAGCCAGACCCCAGGCAAATCCCAAGCCTTGCAAATGTGCTATTCGGAGGGTGCTGTGGTTTGTAGGTGGGGCGATTCTAAGGAAGGAGGCTGGAGGTACGAAGCCCACTAGCAGGAGCTGTGGAGATCCAATGTCTTTTCACAGCTCTTCCCTCCCAGCGGGTCTACCAACATTTGGGTACACTAGGCTTTGCTTACCTGTAAGAGGACTGTCTTGGATCAGGAGGTTGTGGTACCATGCAGAGCAGAATGGGCAATAGAGGTCCAAGGGGCCGGTGATCTGGTGGCACGTCCTCCTTCCTGTCTCCCTCAGCAACAGCATACTCCAGCCTTGGGACCCAGGCCTGCTGAGGCTCTAGGGTTGTGACATCAGCCCACGTCACAGAGGCCTGAGGGTAATAGAGTAGGCATTTCTTGCCTTTTACTTGTTTTATAATTTAGTATTGATTTCCTATTTCAGCATAGTTTATATACAGTGTTGTGTTTGAGTTCGACAGCAAGGTGATGAAGTTATGAATGTAGATGTACCTGTAGTATTTTGGATTCTTTTCCCTGTTAGGTTATTGAAGAATATTGAGTAGCGTTCCTTGTGCTATCAGGTGTGTCATCGTTGATGAATTCTTTTTGATACATTAGTGTGTTTCTGTTAATCCCAACCTCCGACTTCATCCTTCCCCGATCCCCAATTTCCCCCTCTGGGAACTGTACAGTTCTTTCTTCCGTTTGTGAACCTGTGTTTCCTTTGTATACTACATCCTTTGTATCCCTTTTTAGACTCCACATATAAGTGATATCCTGGAATATGTGTCTTTTTGTCTCTAAATTACCAGAATTAGTGAGATCATCTACTGCTCCATCCATGTTGCTGCAAATAGCATGGGTTCATTTTGCTTTCTGGATGAGTGATAGTCGCCAGAATGTAAGTAGCACAACGTCTTTATCCATTCATCTCGCTGGACATTTCGGTCGTTTGTATGTCTGGGCTCTGGTAAAGAGTAGCACAACGTCCGTTGGGGTGCAAGTGTTTTATTCCAATGATGGTATTCTCTGGTTATACGGACTGGAGTGCGGTTTCCGTATCTCGTGGTAGCTCCAGTTTTTAGTTTAGTAAGGGACTTGCTAACTGATCTCCATACTGGCTATTATCAATTTACACTCCCACCAATAGCATAGTAGGGTTCCCTTTATTGCCTGCCCTCTTGAGTACTTACTCTTTTTAGGCTTTTTGAGGACTGCAGCCAGGGAACACCTCGTCTACGTTTCTTTGCATTCTCTAATCATGACAGATCCTGAGCATTTTTTCATTTGATGTGCTGTTTTTAAAAATACGTGTAAGTACCACTGAGCTCTTGAAACATTTCTGCCTGAGATTCGGGCCAGATTTGAGTTCATTTCAGATCAACTAGCCAAGGACATTTCTCGAGGGCAGGGGTCGTTTGCAGCCCCGCAGGCCTTGTGAATGTTAAGTGCCCTTGAGCACAGTTTTTCAATTTGTTGTTATGGGAAAAGGCCAGAAGGCGCCAGCACTTCTTCATGTCCTCTGTGTTAACTTGGGCAAACACAACCTTAGAGGGAGTCTTGGTGTTGGGTTGCAAATTGGAGTTGAATGTGGTTGAACACACACCACAGGGCTTGTGTATCTTTACCTCCTCCCCCTTACACTGCACCGCCAGTCCCCAGGCAAATCCCAAGCCTTGAAAATGTGCTATTCTGAGGGTGCTGTGGTTTGTAGGTGGGGTGATTCTAAGGAAGGAGGCTGGAGGTGGATACCCCACTAGCAGGAGCTGTGGAGATCCGGTGTCCTTTCACAGCTCCTCCCTCCCAGCGGTTCTACCATCATTTGGGTACACTAGGCTTTGCTTACCTGTAAGAGGGCTGTCTTGGATCGGGAGCTTGTGGTACCATGCAGAGCAGAATGGGCAATAGAGGTCTAAGGGGCCGGTGATCTGGTGGCACATGCTCCTTCCTGTCTCCCTCAGCGACAGCATACTCCAGCCTTGGGACCCAGGCCTGCTGAGGCTCTACAGTTGTGACATCAGCCCACGTCACAGAGGCCTGAGGGTAATAGGTAGGCATTTCTTACCTTTTTCTTGTTTTATAATTTAATACTGATTTTCTATTTCAGCATAATTTATATACAATGTTCTGTCTATTTGAGTCCTACAGCAACTTGATGCAGTTCTAAATGTAGCTGTACCTGTAGTATTTCGGATTCTTTTCCCTGTTAGGTTACTGAAGAATATTGAGTAGCGTTCCCTGTGCTATCAGGTGTGTCATCGTTGATGAACTCTTTTTGATACATTACTGTGTTTCTGTTAATGCCAACCTCTTACTTCATCTTTCTCCGATCCCCAATTTCCCCCGATGGTAACTCTACATTTCGTGTCTCCGTTTGTGAGTCTGTGTTTGCTCTGTACATTACGTTCCTTGGTCTCCAGTTTTCGACTGCACATGTACGTGATATCTCGCGATATGTGTCTTTCTGTGTCTAATTTTCCCGAATTAGTGAGATCGTCTATTGCTCCATCCATGCTGCTACAAATAGCATGAGTTCATTTTGTTGTCTGGATGAGTGACAGTCCAGGGGTTATAGGTAGCACAACTTCTTTATCCAATCATCTCTCGCTGGACATTCTGGTCGTTTGGGTGTCTTGGCTATGGCAAAGAGTACCACAACGACCGTTGGGGGGGGGGGCAAATGTTTTATTCCAATGATGGTATTCTCTTCTTATACAAACTGGAGTGGGGATGCCCAATCTCGTGGTAGCTCCAGTTTACAGTTTAGTAAGGAACATGCCTACTGATCTCCATACTGGCTGTTAGCAATTTACATTTCCACCAACAGCATAGTAGGATCCCCTTTTCTGCCTGCCCTCTTGAGCACTTACTCTTTTTAGGCTTTTTGAGGACTGTAGGGAGGGAACACCTCGTCTACGTTTATTTGCATTCTCTAATCATGATAGATCCTGAACATCTTTTGATTGGATGTGCTGTTTTTTAAAAAGCGTGTGAGGATCATTGAGCTCTTGAAACATTTCTGCCTGGGAGTCGGGCCTGATTTGAATTCATTTCACATTACCTAGCCCAGGACGTTGCTCAAGGGCAGGGGTCGTTTGCAGCCCCGCAGGCCTTGTGAATATTAAGTGCCCTTGAGCACAGTTTTTCAAGTTGTTGTTACAGGAAAGCGCCACGATGTGGCAGCACTTCTTCGTGTCCTCTGTGTTAACTTGGGCAAACAGAGCCTTAGAGGGAGTCTTGGTGTTGGGTTGCAAATTGGACTCGAACGTGGCTGAACACACACCACAGGGCTTGTGTGTGTTTACCTCTTCCCCCTAAACGTGCACAGCCAGACCCCAGGCAAATCCCAAGCCTTGCAAATGTGCTATTCGGAGGGTGCTGTGGTTTGTAGGTGGGGCGATTCTAAGGAAGGAGGCTGGAGGTACGAACCCCACTAGCAGGAGCTGTGGAGATCCGGTGTCCTTTCACAGCTCCTCTCTCCCAGCGGTTCTACCATCATTTGGGTACACTAGGCTTTGCTTACCTGTAAGAGGGCTGTCTTAGATCGGGAGGTTGTGGTTCCATGCAGAGCAGAATGGGCAATAGAGGTCCAAGGGGCCGGTGATCTGGTGGCACATGCTCCTTCCTGTCTCCCTCAGCAACAGCATACTCCAGCCTTGGGACCCAGGCCTGCTGAGGCTCTAGGGTTGTGACATCAGCCCACGTCACAGAGGCCTGAGTGTAATAGAGTAGGCATTTCTTGCCTTTTTCTTGTTTTATAATTTAGTATTGATTTCCTATTTCAGCATAGTTTATATACAGTGTTGTGTTTGAGTTCGACAGCAAGGTGATGAAGTTATGAATGTAGCTGTACCTCTAGTATTTTGGATGCTTTTCCCTGTTAGGTTATTGAAGAATATTGAGTAGCGTTCCTTGTGCTATCAGGTGTGTCATCGTTGATGAATTCTTTTTGATACATTAGTGTGTTTCTGTTAATCCCAACCTCCGACTTCATCCTTCCCCGATCCCCAATTTCCCCCTCTGGGAACTGTCCACTTCTTTCTTCCGTTTGTGAACCTGTGTTTCCGTTGTATACTACATCCTTTGTATCCCTTTTTGGACTCCACATATAAGTGATATCCTGGAATATGTGTCTTTTTGTCTCTAAATTACCAGAATTAGTGAGATCATCTACTGCTCCATCCATGTTGCTGCAAATAGCATGGGTTCATTTTGCTTTCTGGATGAGTGATAGTCGCCAGAATGTAAGTAGCACAACATCCTTATCCATTCATCTCTCGCTGGACATTTTGGTCGTTTGTACGTCTGGGCTATGGTAAAGAGTAGCACAACGTCCGTTGGGGTGCAAGTGTTTTATTCCAATGATGGTATTCTCTGGTTATACGGACTGGAGTGCGGTTTCCGTATCTCGTGGTAGCTCCAATTTTTAGTTTAGTAAGGGACTTGCTAACTGATCTCCATACTGGCTATTATCAATTTACACTCCCACCAACAGCATAGTAGGGTTCCCTTTATTGCCTGCCCTCTTGAGCACTTACTCTTTTTAGGCTTTTTGAGGACTGCAGCCAGGGAACACCTCGTCTACCTTTCTTTGCATTCTCTAATCATGACAGATCCTGAGCATTTTTTCATTTGATGTGCTGTTTTTAAAAATACGTGTAAGTACCACTGAGCTCTTGAAACATTTCTGCCTGAGAGTCGGGCCAGATTTGAGTTCATTTCAGATCAACTAGCCAAGGACATTTCTCGAGGGCAGGGGTCGTTTGCAGCCCCGCAGGCCTTGTGAATGTTAAGTGCCCTTGAGCACAGTTTTTCAAGTTGTTGTTATGGGAAAAGGCCACAAGGCGGCAGCACTTCTTCATGTCCACTGTGTTAACTTGTGCAAACACAACCTTAGAGGGAGTCTTGGTGTTGGGTTGCAAATTGGAGTCAAAGGTGGCTGAACACACACCGTAGGGCTTGTGTATCTTTACCTCCTCCCCCTTACACTGCACCGCCACACCCAGGCAAATCCCAAGCCTTGCAAATGTGCTATTCTGAGGGTGCTGTGGTTGGTAGGTGGGGCGATTCTAAGGAAGGAGGCTGGAGGTACGAACCCCACTAGCAGGAGCTGTGGAGATCCAATGTCTTTTCACAGCTCTTCCCTCCCAGCGGGTCTACCATCATTTGGGTACACTAGGCTTTGCTTACCTGTAAGAGGACTGTCTTGGATCAGGAGGTTGTGGTACCATGCAGAGCAGAATGGGCAATAGAGGTCCAAGGGGCCGGTGATCTGGTGGCACGTCCTCCTTCCTGTCTCCCTCAGGAACTGCATACTCCAGCCTTGGGACCCAGGCCTGCTGAGGCTCTAGGGTTGTGACATCAGCCCACGTCACAGAGGCCTGAGGGTAATAGAGTAGGCATTTCTTGCCTTCTACTTGTTTTATAATTTAGTATTGATTTCCTATTTCAGCATAGTTTATATACAGTGTTGTGTTTGAGTTTGACAGCAAGGTGATGAAGTTATGAATGTAGCTGTACCTCTAGTTTTTTGGATTCTTTTCCCTGTTAGGTTATTGAAGAATATTGAGTAGCGTTCCTTGTGCTATCAGGTGTGTCATCGTTGATGAATTCTTTTTGATACATTACTGTGTTTCTGTTAATGCCAACCCCTTACTTCATCTTTCTCCGATCCCCAATTTCCCCCGATGGTAACTCTACATTTAGTGTCTCCGTTTGTGAGTCTGTGTTTGCTGTGTACATTACATTCCTTGGTCTCCATTTTTCGACTGCACATGTAAGTGATATCCTGGGATATGTGTCTTTCTGTCTCTAATTTTCCAGAATTAGTGAGATCATCTACTGCTCCATCCATGCTGCTACAAATAGCATGAGTTCATTTTGTTGTCTGGATGAGTGACAGTCCAGGGGGTATAGGTAGCACAACTTCTTTATCCAATCATCTCTCGCTGGACATTCTGGTCGTTTGGGTGTCTTGGCTATGGCAAAGAGTACCACAACGACCGTTGGGGGGGCAAATGTTTTATTCCAATGATGGTATTCTCTTGTTATACAAACTGGAGTGGGGATGCCAAGTCTCGTGGTAGCTCCAGTTTACAGTTTAGTAAGGAACATGCCTAGTGATCTCCATACTGGCTGTTAGCAATTTACATTTCCACCAACAGCATAGTAGGATCCCCTTTTCTGCCTACCCTCTTGAGCACTTACTCTTTTCATGTTTTTTGAGGACTGCAGGGAGGGAACACCTCGTCTACGTTTCTTTGCATTCTCTAATCATGACAGATCCTGAGCACTTTTTCATTTCATGGCTGTTTTTAAAAATACGTGTAAGTACCACTGAGCTCTTGAAATATTTCTGCCTGAGAGTCGGACCAGATTTGAGTTCATTTCAGATTAACTAGCCAAGGACATTTCTCGAGGGCAGGCGTCCTTTGCAGCCCCACAGGCCTTGTGAATGTTAAGTGCCCTTGAGCACAGTTTTTCAAGTTGTTGTTATGGGAAAAGGCCACAAGGCGGCAGCACTTCTTCATGTCCTCTGTGTTAACTTGGGCAAACACAATCTTAGAGGGAGTCTTGGTGTTTGGTTGCAAATTGGAGTCGAAGGTGCGTGAACACACACCGCAGGGCTTGTGTATCTTTACCTCCTCTCCCTTACACTGCACCGCCACTCCCCAGGCAAATCCCAAGCCTTGAAAATGTGCTATTCTGAGGGTGCTGTGGTTTGTAGGTGGGGCGATTCTAAGGAAGGAGGCTGGAGGTGGATACCCCACTAGCAGGAGCTGTGGAGATCCGGTGTCCTTTCACACCTCTTCCCTCGCAGCGGGTCTAGCATCATTTGGGTACACTAGGCTTTGCTTCCCTGTAAGAGTGCTATCTTGGATCGGGAGTTTGCAGTACCATGCAGAGGAGATTGGGCAATAGAGGTCCAAGGGGCCCGTGATCTGTTGGCACGTCCTGCTTCCTGTCTCCCTCAGCACCAGCATACCCCAGCCTTGGGACCCAGGCCTGCTGAGGCTCTACAGTTGTGACATCAGCCTATGTCACAGAGGCCTGAGGGTAATAGAGTAGGCATTTCTTGCCTTTTTCTTGTTTTATAATTTAATATTTATGTTCTATTTCAGCAGAGTTTGTATACAGTGTTGTGTCTGTTTGAGTCCTACAGCAACTTGATGCAGTTATACATGTAGCTGTACCTGTAGTGTTTCAGATTCTTTTCCCTGTTAGGTTATTGAAAAATATTTAGTAGCATTCCCTGTGCTATCAGGTGCGTCGTCGTTGATGAACTTTTTTAATATATTAGTGTGTTTCTGTTAATCCCCACCTCTGACTTCATCCTTCCCCGATCCCCAATTTCACCCTCTGGGAGCTCTACACTTCTTTTTTCCGTTTGTGAACCTGTGTTTCCTTTGTTTACTACATCCTTTGTTTCCGTTTATAGACTCCACATATAAGTGATGTCTTGGGATATGTGTCTTTCGGTGTCTAAATTACCAGAATTAGTGAGCTCATCTACTGCTCCATCCGTGTTGATGCAAATAGCATGAGTTCATTTTGTTTTCTCGATGAGTGATAGTCACCAGAATGTAAGTAGCACAACATCTTTATCCATTCATCTCTCGCTGGACATTTCGGTCATTTGCATGTGTGGGCTATGGTAAAGAGTAGCACAACGTCCGTTGGGGTGCAAGTGTTTTATTCCAATGATGGTATTCTCTGGTTATACGAACTGGAGTGCGGTTTCCGTGTCTCGTGGTAGCTCCAGTTTTTAGTTTAGTAAGGGACTTGCTTACTGATCTCCATACTGACTGTTATCAATTTACATTCCCACCAACAGCATAGTAGGGTTCCCTTTATTGCCTGCCCTCTTGAGCACTTACTCTTTTTAGGCTTTTTGAGAACTGCAGCCAGGGAGCACCTCGTCTACGTTTCTTTGCATTCTCTAATCATGACAGATCCTGAGCATTTTTTCATTTGATGTGCTGTTTTTAAAACTACGTGTAAGTACCACTGAGCTCTTGAAACATTTCTGCCTGAGAGTCGGGCCTGATTTGAGTTCATTTCAGATCAACTAGCCAAGGACATTTCTCGAGGGCAGGGGTCGTTTGTAGCCCCGCAGGCCTTGTGAATGTTAAGTGCCCTTGAGCACAGTTTTTCAAGTTGTTGTTACGGGAAAGCGCCACAAGGCGGCAGCACTTCTTCGTGTCCTCTGTGTTAACTTGGGCAAACACAGCCTTAGCAAGAGTCTTGGTGGTGGGTTGCAACTTGGAGTCGAACGTGGGCGCACACACACCGCAGGGCTTGTGTATCTTTACCTCTTCCCCCTGACACTGCACCGCCACTCCCCAGGCAAATCCCAAGCCTTGCAAATGTGCTATTCGGAGGGTGGTCTGGTTTGTAGGTGGGGCGATTCTAAGGAAGGAGGCTGGAGGTGGATACCCCACTAGCAGGAGCTGTGGAGATCTGGTGTCCTTTCACAGCTCCTCCCTCCCAGCGGGTCTACCATCATTTGGGTACACTAGGCTTTGCTTACCTGTAAGGGGGCTGTCTTGGATCGGGAGGTTGTGGTACCATGCAGAGGAGAATGGCCAATAGAGGTCCAAGGGGCCGCTGATCTGGTGGCACGTGCTCCTTCCTGGCTCCCTCAGCACCAGCATACCGCAACCATGGGACCCAGACCCGCTGAGGCTCTAGGGTTGTGTCATCAGCCCACGTCACAGAGGCCTGAGGGTAATAGAGTAGGCATTTCTTGCCTTTTTCTTGTTTTATAATTTAATATTGATTTTCTATTTCAGCATAATTTATATACAATGTTGTGTCTATTTGAGTCCTACAGCAACTTGATGCAGTTATAAATGTAGCTGTACCTGGAGTATTTCGGATTCTCTTCCCTGTTAGGTTATTGAAGAATATTGAATAGCGTTCCCTGTGCTATCAGGTGCGTCATCGTTGATGAACTCTTTTTGATACATTACTGTGTTTCTGTTAATGCCAACCCCTTACTTCATCTTTCTCCGATCCCCAATTTCCCCCGAAGGTAACTCTACATTTTGTGTCTCCGTTTGTGAGTCTGTGTTTGCTCTGTACATTACGTTCCTTGGTCTCCATTTTTCTTTTTTTCTTTTTTTTTTTTTTAAATTATTTATTTATTTATTTAATTTATTTATGGCTGTGTTGGGTCTTCGTTTCTGCGCGAGGGCCTTCTCCAGTTGCGGCAAGTGGGGGCCACTCTTCATCACAGCGCGCGGGCCTCTCACTATGGCAGCCTCTCTTGTTGCGGAGCACAGGCTCCAGACGCGCAGGCTCAGCAATTGTGGCTCACGGGCCCAGTTGCTCCGCGGCATGTGGGATCTTCCCGGACCGGGGCATGAACCCGTGTGCTCTGCATTGGCAGGCAGACTCTCAACCACTGCGCCACCAGGGAAGCCCCTCCATTTTTCGACTGCACATGTAAGTGATATCCTGGGAGATGTGTCTTTCTATCTCTAATTTTCCAGAATTAGTGTGATCATCTACTGCTCCATCCGTGAAGCTACAAATAGCATGAGTTCATTTTGTTGTCTGGATGAGTGACAGTCCAGGGGGTATAGGTAGCACAACTTCTTTATCCAATCATCTCTCGCTGGACATTCTGGTCGTTTGGGTGTCTTGGCTATGGCAAAGAGTACCACAACGACCGTTGGGGGGGCAAATGTTTTATTCCAATGATGGTATTCTCTTGTTATACAAACTGGAGTGGGGATGCCAAGTCTCATGGTAGCTCCAGTTTACAGTTTAGTAAGGAACATGCCTAGTGATCTCCATACTGGCTGTTAGCAATTTACATTTCCACCAACAGCATAGTAGGATCCCCTTTTCTGCCTACCCTCTTGAGCACTTACTCTTTTCAGGTTTTTTGAGGACTGCAGGGAGGGAACACCTCATCTCCATTTATTTGCATTCTCTAATCATGATAGATCCTGAACATCTTTTGATTGGATGTGCTGTTTTTTAAAAAGCGTGTGAGGATCATTGAGCTCTTGAAACATTTCTGCTTGGGGGTCGGGCCTGATTTGAATTCATTTCACATTACCTAGCCCAGGACGTTACTCCAGGGCAGGGGTCGTTTGCAGCCCCGCAGGCCTTGTGAATATTAAGTGCCCTTGAGCACAGTTTTTCAAGTTGTTGTTACAGGAAAGCGCCACGATGTGGCAGCACTTCTTCGTGTCCTCTGTGTTAACTTGGGCAAACCGAGCCTTAGAGGGAGTCTTGGTGTTGGGTTGCAAATTGGAGTCGAAAGTGGCTGAACACACACCACAGGGCTTGTGTGTGTTTACCTCTTCCCCCTTCCCCTGCACAGCCAGACCCCAGGCAAATCCCAAGCCTTGCAAATGTGCTATTCGGAGGGTGCTGTGGTTTGTAGGTGGGGCGATTCTAAGGAAGGAGGCTGGAGGTACGAAGCCCACTAGCAGGAGCTGTGGAGATCCAATGTCTTTTCACAGCTCTTCCCTCCCAGCGGGTCTACCAACATTTGGGTACACTAGGCTTTGCTTACCTGTAAGAGGACTGTCTTGGATCAGGAGGTTGTGGTACCATGCAGAGCAGAATGGGCAATAGAGGTCCAAGGGGCCGGTGATCTGGTGGCACGTCCTCCTTCCTGTCTCCCTCAGCAACAGCATACTCCAGCCTTGGGACCCAGGCCTGCTGAGGCTCTAGGGTTGTGACATCAGCCCACGTCACAGAGGCCTGAGGGTAATAGAGTAGGCATTTCTTGCCTTTTACTTGTTTTATAATTTAGTATTGATTTCCTATTTCAGCATAGTTTATATACAGTGTTGTGTTTGAGTTCGACAGCAAGGTGATGAAGTTATGAATGTAGCTGTACCTGTAGTATTTTGGATTCTTTTCCCTGTTAGGTTATTGAAGAATATTGAGTAGCGTTCCTTGTGCTATCAGGTGTGTCATCGTTGATGAATTCTTTTTGATACATTAGTGTGTTTCTGTTAATCCCAACCTCCGACTTCATCCTTCCCCGATCCCCAATTTCCCCCTCTGGGAACTGTACAGTTCTTTCTTCCGTTTGTGAACCTGTGTTTCCTTTGTATACTACATCCTTTGTATCCCTTTTTAGACTCCACATATAAGTGATATCCTGGAATATGTGTCTTTTTGTCTCTAAATTACCAGAATTAGTGAGATCATCTACTGCTCCATCCATGTTGCTGCAAATAGCATGGGTTCATTTTGCTTTCTGGATGAGTGATAGTCGCCAGAATGTAAGTAGCACAACGTCTTTATCCATTCATCTCGCTGGACATTTCGGTCGTTTGTATGTCTGGGCTCTGGTAAAGAGTAGCACAACGTCCGTTGGGGTGCAAGTGTTTTATTCCAATGATGGTATTCTCTGGTTATACGGACTGGAGTGCGGTTTCCGTATCTCGTGGTAGCTCCAGTTTTTAGTTTAGTAAGGGACTTGCTAACTGATCTCCATACTGGCTATTATCAATTTACACTCCCACCAATAGCATAGTAGGGTTCCCTTTATTGCCTGCCCTCTTGAGTACTTACTCTTTTTAGGCTTTTTGAGGACTGCAGCCAGGGAACACCTCGTCTACGTTTCTTTGCATTCTCTAATCATGACAGATCCTGAGCATTTTTTCATTTGATGTGCTGTTTTTAAAAATACGTGTAAGTACCACTGAGCTCTTGAAACATTTCTGCCTGAGATTCGGGCCAGATTTGAGTTCATTTCAGATCAACTAGCCAAGGACATTTCTCGAGGGCAGGGGTCGTTTGCAGCCCCGCAGGCCTTGTGAATGTTAAGTGCCCTTGAGCACAGTTTTTCAATTTGTTGTTATGGGAAAAGGCCAGAAGGCGCCAGCACTTCTTCATGTCCTCTGTGTTAACTTGGGCAAACACAACCTTAGAGGGAGTCTTGGTGTTGGGTTGCAAATTGGAGTTGAATGTGGTTGAACACACACCACAGGGCTTGTGTATCTTTACCTCCTCCCCCTTACACTGCACCGCCAGTCCCCAGGCAAATCCCAAGCCTTGAAAATGTGCTATTCTGAGGGTGCTGTGGTTTGTAGGTGGGGTGATTCTAAGGAAGGAGGCTGGAGGTGGATACCCCACTAGCAGGAGCTGTGGAGATCCGGTGTCCTTTCACAGCTCCTCCCTCCCAGCGGTTCTACCATCATTTGGGTACACTAGGCTTTGCTTACCTGTAAGAGGGCTGTCTTGGATCGGGAGCTTGTGGTACCATGCAGAGCAGAATGGGCAATAGAGGTCTAAGGGGCCGGTGATCTGGTGGCACATGCTCCTTCCTGTCTCCCTCAGCGACAGCATACTCCAGCCTTGGGACCCAGGCCTGCTGAGGCTCTACAGTTGTGACATCAGCCCACGTCACAGAGGCCTGAGGGTAATAGGTAGGCATTTCTTACCTTTTTCTTGTTTTATAATTTAATACTGATTTTCTATTTCAGCATAATTTATATACAATGTTCTGTCTATTTGAGTCCTACAGCAACTTGATGCAGTTCTAAATGTAGCTGTACCTGTAGTATTTCGGATTCTTTTCCCTGTTAGGTTACTGAAGAATATTGAGTAGCGTTCCCTGTGCTATCAGGTGTGTCATCGTTGATGAACTCTTTTTGATACATTACTGTGTTTCTGTTAATGCCAACCTCTTACTTCATCTTTCTCCGATCCCCAATTTCCCCCGATGGTAACTCTACATTTCGTGTCTCCGTTTGTGAGTCTGTGTTTGCTCTGTACATTACGTTCCTTGGTCTCCAGTTTTCGACTGCACATGTACGTGATATCTCGCGATATGTGTCTTTCTGTGTCTAATTTTCCCGAATTAGTGAGATCGTCTATTGCTCCATCCATGCTGCTACAAATAGCATGAGTTCATTTTGTTGTCTGGATGAGTGACAGTCCAGGGGTTATAGGTAGCACAACTTCTTTATCCAATCATCTCTCGCTGGACATTCTGGTCGTTTGGGTGTCTTGGCTATGGCAAAGAGTACCACAACGACCGTTGGGGGGGGGGGCAAATGTTTTATTCCAATGATGGTATTCTCTTCTTATACAAACTGGAGTGGGGATGCCCAATCTCGTGGTAGCTCCAGTTTACAGTTTAGTAAGGAACATGCCTACTGATCTCCATACTGGCTGTTAGCAATTTACATTTCCACCAACAGCATAGTAGGATCCCCTTTTCTGCCTGCCCTCTTGAGCACTTACTCTTTTTAGGCTTTTTGAGGACTGTAGGGAGGGAACACCTCGTCTACGTTTATTTGCATTCTCTAATCATGATAGATCCTGAACATCTTTTGATTGGATGTGCTGTTTTTTAAAAAGCGTGTGAGGATCATTGAGCTCTTGAAACATTTCTGCCTGGGAGTCGGGCCTGATTTGAATTCATTTCACATTACCTAGCCCAGGACGTTGCTCAAGGGCAGGGGTCGTTTGCAGCCCCGCAGGCCTTGTGAATATTAAGTGCCCTTGAGCACAGTTTTTCAAGTTGTTGTTACAGGAAAGCGCCACGATGTGGCAGCACTTCTTCGTGTCCTCTGTGTTAACTTGGGCAAACAGAGCCTTAGAGGGAGTCTTGGTGTTGGGTTGCAAATTGGACTCGAACGTGGCTGAACACACACCACAGGGCTTGTGTGTGTTTACCTCTTCCCCCTAAACGTGCACAGCCAGACCCCAGGCAAATCCCAAGCCTTGCAAATGTGCTATTCGGAGGGTGCTGTGGTTTGTAGGTGGGGCGATTCTAAGGAAGGAGGCTGGAGGTACGAACCCCACTAGCAGGAGCTGTGGAGATCCGGTGTCCTTTCACAGCTCCTCTCTCCCAGCGGTTCTACCATCATTTGGGTACACTAGGCTTTGCTTACCTGTAAGAGGGCTGTCTTAGATCGGGAGGTTGTGGTTCCATGCAGAGCAGAATGGGCAATAGAGGTCCAAGGGGCCGGTGATCTGGTGGCACATGCTCCTTCCTGTCTCCCTCAGCAACAGCATACTCCAGCCTTGGGACCCAGGCCTGCTGAGGCTCTAGGGTTGTGACATCAGCCCACGTCACAGAGGCCTGAGTGTAATAGAGTAGGCATTTCTTGCCTTTTTCTTGTTTTATAATTTAGTATTGATTTCCTATTTCAGCATAGTTTATATACAGTGTTGTGTTTGAGTTCGACAGCAAGGTGATGAAGTTATGAATGTAGCTGTACCTCTAGTATTTTGGATGCTTTTCCCTGTTAGGTTATTGAAGAATATTGAGTAGCGTTCCTTGTGCTATCAGGTGTGTCATCGTTGATGAATTCTTTTTGATACATTAGTGTGTTTCTGTTAATCCCAACCTCCGACTTCATCCTTCCCCGATCCCCAATTTCCCCCTCTGGGAACTGTCCACTTCTTTCTTCCGTTTGTGAACCTGTGTTTCCGTTGTATACTACATCCTTTGTATCCCTTTTTGGACTCCACATATAAGTGATATCCTGGAATATGTGTCTTTTTGTCTCTAAATTACCAGAATTAGTGAGATCATCTACTGCTCCATCCATGTTGCTGCAAATAGCATGGGTTCATTTTGCTTTCTGGATGAGTGATAGTCGCCAGAATGTAAGTAGCACAACATCCTTATCCATTCATCTCTCGCTGGACATTTTGGTCGTTTGTACGTCTGGGCTATGGTAAAGAGTAGCACAACGTCCGTTGGGGTGCAAGTGTTTTATTCCAATGATGGTATTCTCTGGTTATACGGACTGGAGTGCGGTTTCCGTATCTCGTGGTAGCTCCAATTTTTAGTTTAGTAAGGGACTTGCTAACTGATCTCCATACTGGCTATTATCAATTTACACTCCCACCAACAGCATAGTAGGGTTCCCTTTATTGCCTGCCCTCTTGAGCACTTACTCTTTTTAGGCTTTTTGAGGACTGCAGCCAGGGAACACCTCGTCTACCTTTCTTTGCATTCTCTAATCATGACAGATCCTGAGCATTTTTTCATTTGATGTGCTGTTTTTAAAAATACGTGTAAGTACCACTGAGCTCTTGAAACATTTCTGCCTGAGAGTCGGGCCAGATTTGAGTTCATTTCAGATCAACTAGCCAAGGACATTTCTCGAGGGCAGGGGTCGTTTGCAGCCCCGCAGGCCTTGTGAATGTTAAGTGCCCTTGAGCACAGTTTTTCAAGTTGTTGTTATGGGAAAAGGCCACAAGGCGGCAGCACTTCTTCATGTCCACTGTGTTAACTTGTGCAAACACAACCTTAGAGGGAGTCTTGGTGTTGGGTTGCAAATTGGAGTCAAAGGTGGCTGAACACACACCGTAGGGCTTGTGTATCTTTACCTCCTCCCCCTTACACTGCACCGCCACACCCAGGCAAATCCCAAGCCTTGCAAATGTGCTATTCTGAGGGTGCTGTGGTTGGTAGGTGGGGCGATTCTAAGGAAGGAGGCTGGAGGTACGAACCCCACTAGCAGGAGCTGTGGAGATCCAATGTCTTTTCACAGCTCTTCCCTCCCAGCGGGTCTACCATCATTTGGGTACACTAGGCTTTGCTTACCTGTAAGAGGACTGTCTTGGATCAGGAGGTTGTGGTACCATGCAGAGCAGAATGGGCAATAGAGGTCCAAGGGGCCGGTGATCTGGTGGCACGTCCTCCTTCCTGTCTCCCTCAGCAACAGCATACTCCAGCCTTGGGACCCAGGCCTGCTGAGGCTCTAGGGTTGTGACATCAGCCCACGTCACAGAGGCCTGAGTGTAATAGTGTAGGCATTTCTTGCCTTTTTCTTGTTTTATAATTTAGTATTGATTTCCTATTTCAGCATAGTTTATATACAGTGTTGTGTTTGAGTTCGACAGCAAGGTGATGAATTATGAATGTAGTTGTACCTGTAGTATTTTGGATTCTTTTCCCTGTTAGGTTATTGAAGAATATTGAGTAGCGTTCCCTGTGCGATCAGGTGCGTCCTCGTTGATGAACTCTTTTTGATACATTAGTGTGTTTCTGTTAATCCCCACCTCTGACTTCATCCTTCCCCCATCCCCAATTTCACCCTCTGGGAGCTCTACACTTCTTTTTTCCGTTTGTGAACCTGTGTTTCCTTTGTTTACTACATCCTTTGTATCCGTTTATAGACTCCACATATAAGTGATGTCCTGGGATATGTGTCTTTCGGTCTCTAAATTACCAGAATTAGTGAGCTCATCTACTGCTCCATCCGTGTTGAAGCAAATAGCATGAGTTCATTTTGTTTTCTGGATGAGTGATAGTCGCCAGAATGTAAGTAGCACAACATCTTTATCCATTCATCTCTCGCTGGACATTTCGGTCATTTGCATGTGTGGGCTATGGTAAAGAGTAGCACAACGTCCGTTGGGGTGCAAGTGTTTTATTCCAATGATGGTATTCTCTGGTTATACGAACTGGAGTGCGGTTTCCGTGTCTCGTGGTAGCTCCAGTTTATAGTTTAGTAAGGGACTTGCTTACTGATCTCCATACTGGCTGTTATCAATTTACATTCCCACCAACAGCATAGTAGGGTTCCCTTTATTGCCTGCCCTCTTGAGCACTTACTCTTTTTAGGCTTTTTGAGAACTGCAGCCAGGGAGCACCTCGTCTACGTTTCGTTGCATTCTCTCTTCATGACAGATCCTGAGGATTTTTTCATTTGATGTGCTGTTTTTAAAACTACGTGTAAGTACCAATGAGCTCTTGAAACATTTCTTCCTGAGAGTCGGGCCAGATTTGAGTTCATTTCAGATCAACTAGCCAAGGACATTGCTCGAGGTGAGGGGTCCTTTGTAGCCCCGCAGGCCTTGTGAATGTTAAGTGCCCTTGAGCTCAGTTTTTCAAGTTGTTGTTACGGGAAAGCGCTACAATGTGGCAGCACTTCTTCGTGTCCTCTGTGTTAACTTGGGCAAACACAGCCTTAGCAGGAGTCTTGGTGTTGGGTTGCAACTTGGAGTCGAACGTGGATGCACACACACCGCAGGGCTTGTGTATCCTTACCTCTTCCCCCTGACACTGCACCGCCACTTCCCAAGCAAATCCCAAGCCTGGCAAATGTGCTATTCGGAGGGTGGTCTGGTTTGTAGGTGGGGCTTTTCTAAGGAAGGAGGCTGGAGGTGGATACCCCACTAGCAGGAGCTGTGGAGATCTGGTGTCCTTTCACAGCTCCTCCCTCCCAGCGGGTCTACCATCATTTGGGTACACTAGGCTTTGCTTACCTGTAAGGGGGCTGTCTTGGATCAGGAGGTTGTGGTACCATGCAGAGGAGAATGGCCAATAGAGGTCCAAGGGGCCGCTGATCTGGTGGCACGTGCTCCTTCCTGTCTCCCTCAGCACCAGCATACCGCAGTCTTGGGACTCAGGCCTGCTGAGGTTCTAGGGTTGTGTCATCAGCCCACGTCACAGAGGCCTGAGGGTAATAGAGTAGGCACTTCTTGCCTTTTTCTTGTTTTATAATTTAATATTGATTTTCTATTTCAGCATAATTTATATACAATGTTGTGTCTGTTTGAGTCCTACAGCAACTTGATGCAGTTCTAAATGTAGCTGTACCTGTAGTATTTCGGATTCTTTTCCCTGTTAGGTTATTGAAGAATATTGAGTAGCGTTCCCTGTGCTATCAGGTGCGTCATCGTTGATGAACTCTTTTTGATACATTACTTTGTTTCTGTTAATGCCAAACCCTTACTTCATCTTTCTCCGATCCCCAATTTCCCCCGATGGTAACTCTACATTTTGTGTCTCCGTTTGTGAATCTGTATTTGCTCTGTACATTACGTTCCTTGGTCTCCATTTTTCGACTGCACATGTAAGTGATATCCTGGGATATGTGTCTTTCTGTCTCTAATTTTCCAGAATTAGTGAGATCATCTACTGCTCCATCCATGCTGCTACAAATAGCATGAGTTCATTTTGTTTTCTGGATGAGTGACAGTCCAGGGGGTATAGGTAGCACAACTTCTTTATCCAATCATCTCTCGCTGGACATTCTGGTCGTTTGGGTGTCTTGGCTATGGCAAAGAGTACCACAACGACCGATGGGTGGGTGGGCAAATGTTTTATTCCAATGATGTTATTCTCTTGTTATACAAACTGGAGTGGGGATGCCAAGTCTCGTGGTAGCTCCAGTTTACAGTTTAGTAAGGAACATGCCTACTGATCTCCATACTGGCTGTTAGCAATTTACATTTCCACCAACAGCATAGTAGGATCCCCTTTTCTGCCTACCCTCTTGAGCACTTACTCTTTTCAGGTTTTTTGAGGACTGCAGGGAGGGAACACCTCGTCTACATTTATTTGCATTCTCTAATCATGATAGATCCTGAACATCTTTTGATTGGATGTGCTGTTTTTTAAAAAGCGTGTGAGGATCATTGAGCTCTTGAAACATTTCTGCTTGGGGGTCGGGCCTGATTGGAATTCATTTCACATTACCTAGCCGAGGACGTTACTCCAGGGCAGGGGTCGTTTGCAGCCCCGCAGGCCTTGTGAATATTAAGTGCCCTTGAGCACAGTTTTTCAAGTTGTTGTTACAGGAAAGCGCCACGATGTGGCAGCACTTCTTCGTGTCCTCTGTGTTAACTTGGGCAAACAGAGCCTTAGAGGGAGTCTTGGTGTTGGGTTGCAAATTGGAGTCGAAAGTGGCTAAACACACACCACAGGGCTTGTGTGTGTTTACCTCTTCCCCCTTCCCCTGCACAGCCAGACCCCAGGCAAATCCCAAGCCTTGCAAATGTGCTATTCGGAGGGTGCTGTGGTTTGTAGGTGGGGCGATTCTAAGGAAGGAGGCTGGAGGTATGAACCCCACTAGCAGGAGCTGTGGAGATCCAATGTCTTTTCACAGCTCTTCCCTCCCAGCGGTTCTACCATCATTTGGGTACACTAGGCTTTGCTTACCTGTAAGAGGACTGTCTTGGATCAGGAGGTTGTGGTACCATGCAGAGCAGAATGGGCAATAGAGGTCCAAGGGGCCGGTGATCTGGTGGCACGTCCTCCTTCCTGTCTCCCTCAGCAACAGCATACTCCAGCCTTGGGACCCAGGCCTGTTGAGGCTCTAGGGTTGTGACATCAACCCACGTCACAGAGGCCTGTGGGTAATAGAGTAGGCATTTCTTGCCTTTTACTTGTTTTATAATTTAGTATTGATTTCCTATTTCAGCATAGTTTATATACAGTGTTGTGTTTGAGTTCGACAGCAAGGTGATGAAGTTATGAATGTAGCTGTACCTCTAGTATTTTGGATGCTTTTCCCTGTTAGGTTATTGAAGAATATTGAGTAGCGTTCCTTGTGCTATCAGGTGTGTCATCGTTGATGAATTCTTTTTGATACATTAGTGTGTTTCTGTTAATCCCAACATCTGACTTCATCCTTCCCCGATCCCCAATTTCCCCCTCTGGGAACTGTACAGTTCTTTCTTCCGTTTGTGAACCTGTGTTTCCTTTGTATACTACATCCTTTGTATCCCTTTTTAGACTCCACATATAAGTGATATCCTGGAATATGTGTCTTTTTGTCTCTAAATTACCAGAATTAGTGAGATCATCTACTGCTCCATCCATGTTGCTGCAAATAGCATGGGTTCATTTTGCTTTCTGGATGAGTGATAGTCGCCAGAATGTAAGTAGCACAACGTCTTTATCCATTCATCTCGCTGGACATTTCGGTCGTTTGTATGTCTGGGCTCTGGTAAAGAGTAGCACAACGTCCGTTGGGGTGCAAGTGTTTTATTCCAATGATGGTATTCTCTGGTTATACGGACTGGAGTGCGGTTTCCGTATCTCGTGGTAGCTCCAGTTTTTAGTTTAGTAAGGGACTTGCTAACTGATCTCCATACTGGCTATTATCAATTTACACTCCCACCAATAGCATAGTAGGGTTCCCTTTATTGCCTGCCCTCTTGAGTACTTACTCTTTTTAGGCTTTTTGAGGACTGCAGCCAGGGAACACCTCGTCTACGTTTCTTTGCATTCTCTAATCATGACAGATCCTGAGCATTTTTTCATTTGATGTGCTGTTTTTAAAAATACGTGTAAGTACCACTGAGCTCTTGAAACATTTCTGCCTGAGATTCGGGCCAGATTTGAGTTCATTTCAGATTAACTAGCCAAGGACATTTCTCAAGGGCAGGGGTCGTTTGCAGCCCTGCAGGCCTTGTGAATGTTAACTGCCCTTGAGCACAGTTTTTCAATTTGTTGTTATGGGAAAAGGCCAGAAGGCGCCAGCACTTCTTCATGTCCTCTGTGTTAACTTGGGCAAACACAACCTTAGAGGGAGTCTTGGTGTTGGGTTGCAAATTGGAGTTGAATGTGGTTGAACACACACCACAGGGCTTGTGTATCTTTACCTCCTCCCCCTTACACTGCACCGCCAGTCCCCAGGCAAATCCCAAGCCTTGAAAATGTGCTATTCTGAGGGTGCTGTGGTTTGTAGGTGGGGTGATTCTAAGGAAGGAGGCTGGAGGTGGATACCCCACTAGCAGGAGCTGTGGAGATCCGGTGTCCTTTCACAGCTCCTCCCTCCCAGCGGTTCTACCATCATTTGGGTACACTAGGCTTTGCTTACCTGTAAGAGGGCTGTCTTGGATCGGGAGCTTGTGGTACCATGCAGAGCAGAATGGGCAATAGAGGTCTAAGGGGCCGGTGATCTGGTGGCACATGCTCCTTCCTGTCTCCCTCAGCGACAGCATACTCCAGCCTTGGGACCCAGGCCTGCTGAGGCTCTACAGTTGTGACATCAGCCCACGTCACAGAGGCCTGAGGGTAATAGGTAGGCATTTCTTACCTTTTTCTTGTTTTATAATTTAATACTGATTTTCTATTTCAGCATAATTTATATACAATGTTCTGTCTATTTGAGTCCTACAGCAACTTGATGCAGTTCTAAATGTAGCTGTACCTGTAGTATTTCGGATTCTTTTCCCTGTTAGGTTACTGAAGAATATTGAGTAGCGTTCCCTGTGCTATCAGGTGTGTCATCGTTGATGAACTCTTTTTGATACATTACTGTGTTTCTGTTAATGCCAACCTCTTACTTCATCTTTCTCCGATCCCCAATTTCCCCCGATGGTAACTCTACATTTCGTGTCTCCGTTTGTGAGTCTGTGTTTGCTCTGTACATTACGTTCCTTGGTCTCCAGTTTTCGACTGCACATGTACGTGATATCTCGCGATATGTGTCTTTCTGTGTCTAATTTTCCCGAATTAGTGAGATCGTCTATTGCTCCATCCATGCTGCTACAAATAGCATGAGTTCATTTTGTTGTCTGGATGAGTGACAGTCCAGGGGTTATAGGTAGCACAACTTCTTTATCCAATCATCTCTCGCTGGACATTCTGGTCGTTTGGGTGTCTTGGCTATGGCAAAGAGTACCACAACGACCGTTGGGGGGGGGGGCAAATGTTTTATTCCAATGATGGTATTCTCTTCTTATACAAACTGGAGTGGGGATGCCCAATCTCGTGGTAGCTCCAGTTTACAGTTTAGTAAGGAACATGCCTACTGATCTCCATACTGGCTGTTAGCAATTTACATTTCCACCAACAGCATAGTAGGATCCCCTTTTCTGCCTGCCCTCTTGAGCACTTACTCTTTTTAGGCTTTTTGAGGACTGTAGGGAGGGAACACCTCGTCTACGTTTATTTGCATTCTCTAATCATGATAGATCCTGAACATCTTTTGATTGGATGTGCTGTTTTTTAAAAAGCGTGTGAGGATCATTGAGCTCTTGAAACATTTCTGCCTGGGAGTCGGGCCTGATTTGAATTCATTTCACATTACCTAGCCCAGGACGTTGCTCAAGGGCAGGGGTCGTTTGCAGCCCCGCAGGCCTTGTGAATATTAAGTGCCCTTGAGCACAGTTTTTCAAGTTGTTGTTACAGGAAAGCGCCACGATGTGGCAGCACTTCTTCGTGTCCTCTGTGTTAACTTGGGCAAACAGAGCCTTAGAGGGAGTCTTGGTGTTGGGTTGCAAATTGGACTCGAACGTGGCTGAACACACACCACAGGGCTTGTGTGTGTTTACCTCTTCCCCCTAAACGTGCACAGCCAGACCCCAGGCAAATCCCAAGCCTTGCAAATGTGCTATTCGGAGGGTGCTGTGGTTTGTAGGTGGGGCGATTCTAAGGAAGGAGGCTGGAGGTACGAACCCCACTAGCAGGAGCTGTGGAGATCCGGTGTCCTTTCACAGCTCCTCTCTCCCAGCGGTTCTACCATCATTTGGGTACACTAGGCTTTGCTTACCTGTAAGAGGGCTGTCTTAGATCGGGAGGTTGTGGTTCCATGCAGAGCAGAATGGGCAATAGAGGTCCAAGGGGCCGGTGATCTGGTGGCACGTCCTCCTTCCTGTCTCCCTCAGCAACAGCATACTCCAGCCTTGGGACCCAGGCCTGCTGAGGCTCTAGGGTTGTGACATCAGCCCACGTCACAGAGGCCTGAGTGTAATAGAGTAGGCATTTCTTGCCTTTTTCTTGTTTTATAATTTAGTATTGATTTCCTATTTCAGCATAGTTTATATACAGTGTTGTGTTTGAGTTCGACAGCAAGGTGATGAAGTTATGAATGTAGCTGTACCTCTAGTATTTTGGATGCTTTTCCCTGTTAGGTTATTGAAGAATATTGAGTAGCGTTCCTTGTGCTATCAGGTGTGTCATCGTTGATGAATTCTTTTTGATACATTAGTGTGTTTCTGTTAATCCCAACCTCCGACTTCATCCTTCCCCGATCCCCAATTTCCCCCTCTGGGAACTGTACACTTCTTTCTTCCGTTTGTGAACCTGTGTTTCCGTTGTATACTACATCCTTTGTATCCCTTTTTGGACTCCACATATAAGTGATATCCTGGAATATGTGTCTTTTTGTCTCTAAATTACCAGAATTAGTGAGATCATCTACTGCTCCATCCATGTTGCTGCAAATAGCATGGGTTCATTTTGCTTTCTGGATGAGTGATAGTCGCCAGAATGTAAGTAGCACAACGTCTTTATCCATTCATCTCGCTGGACATTTCGGTCGTTTGTATGTCTGGGCTCTGGTAAAGAGTAGCACAACGTCCGTTGGGGTGCAAGTGTTTTATTCCAATGATGGTATTCTCTGGTTATACGGACTGGAGTGCGGTTTCCGTATCTCGTGGTAGCTCCAATTTTTAGTTTAGTAAGGGACTTGCTAACTGATCTCCATACTGGCTATTATCAATTTACACTCCCACCAACAGCATAGTAGGGTTCCCTTTATTGCCTGCCCTCTTGAGCACTTACTCTTTTTAGGCTTTTTGAGGACTGCAGCCAGGGAACACCTCGTCTACGTTTCTTTGCATTCTCTAATCATGAGAGATCCTGAGCATTTTTTCATTTGATGTGCTGTTTTTAAAAATACGTGTAAGTACCACTGAGCTCTTGAAACATTTCTGCCTGAGAGTCGGGCCAGATTTGAGTTCATTTCAGATCAACTAGCCAAGGACATTTCTCGAGGGCAGGGGTCGTTTGCAGCCCCGCAGGCCTTGTGAATGTTAAGTGCCCTTGAGCACAGTTTTTCAAGTTGTTGTTATGGGAAAAGGCCACAAGGCGGCAGCACTTCTTCATGTCCACTGTGTTAACTTGTGCAAACACAACCTTAGAGGGAGTCTTGGTGTTGGGTTGCAAATTGGAGTCAAAGGTGGCTGAACACACACCGTAGGGCTTGTGTATCTTTACCTCCTCCCCCTTACACTGCACCGCCACACCCAGGCAAATCCCAAGCCTTGCAAATGTGCTATTCTGAGGGTGCTGTGGTTGGTAGGTGGGGCGATTCTAAGGAAGGAGGCTGGAGGTACGAACCCCACTAGCAGGAGCTGTGGAGATCCAATGTCTTTTCACAGCTCTTCCCTCCCAGCGGGTCTACCATCATTTGGGTACACTAGGCTTTGCTTACCTGTAAGAGGACTGTCTTGGATCAGGAGGTTGTGGTACCATGCAGAGCAGAATGGGCAATAGAGGTCCAAGGGGCCGGTGATCTGGTGGCACGTCCTCCTTCCTGTCTCCCTCAGCAACAGCATACTCCAGCCTTGGGACCCAGGCCTGCTGAGGCTCTAGGGTTGTGACATCAGCCCACGTCACAGAGGCCTGAGTGTAATAGTGTAGGCATTTCTTGCCTTTTTCTTGTTTTATAATTTAGTATTGATTTCCTATTTCAGCATAGTTTATATACAGTGTTGTGTTTGAGTTCGACAGCAAGGTGATGAATTATGAATGTAGTTGTACCTGTAGTATTTTGGATTCTTTTCCCTGTTAGGTTATTGAAGAATATTGAGTAGCGTTCCCTGTGCGATCAGGTGCGTCCTCGTTGATGAACTCTTTTTGATACATTAGTGTGTTTCTGTTAATCCCCACCTCTGACTTCATCCTTCCCCCATCCCCAATTTCACCCTCTGGGAGCTCTACACTTCTTTTTTCCGTTTGTGAACCTGTGTTTCCTTTGTTTACTACATCCTTTGTATCCGTTTATAGACTCCACATATAAGTGATGTCCTGGGATATGTGTCTTTCGGTCTCTAAATTACCAGAATTAGTGAGCTCATCTACTGCTCCATCCGTGTTGAAGCAAATAGCATGAGTTCATTTTGTTTTCTGGATGAGTGATAGTCGCCAGAATGTAAGTAGCACAACATCTTTATCCATTCATCTCTCGCTGGACATTTCGGTCATTTGCATGTGTGGGCTATGGTAAAGAGTAGCACAACGTCCGTTGGGGTGCAAGTGTTTTATTCCAATGATGGTATTCTCTGGTTATACGAACTGGAGTGCGGTTTCCGTGTCTCGTGGTAGCTCCAGTTTATAGTTTAGTAAGGGACTTGCTTACTGATCTCCATACTGGCTGTTATCAATTTACATTCCCACCAACAGCATAGTAGGGTTCCCTTTATTGCCTGCCCTCTTGAGCACTTACTCTTTTTAGGCTTTTTGAGAACTGCAGCCAGGGAGCACCTCGTCTACGTTTCGTTGCATTCTCTCTTCATGACAGATCCTGAGGATTTTTTCATTTGATGTGCTGTTTTTAAAACTACGTGTAAGTACCAATGAGCTCTTGAAACATTTCTTCCTGAGAGTCGGGCCAGATTTGAGTTCATTTCAGATCAACTAGCCAAGGACATTGCTCGAGGTGAGGGGTCCTTTGTAGCCCCGCAGGCCTTGTGAATGTTAAGTGCCCTTGAGCTCAGTTTTTCAAGTTGTTGTTACGGGAAAGCGCCACAATGTGGCAGCACTTCTTCGTGTCCTCTGTGTTAACTTGGGCAAACACAGCCTTAGCAGGAGTCTTGGTGTTGGGTTGCAACTTGGAGTCGAACGTGGATGCACACACACCGCAGGGCTTGTGTATCCTTACCTCTTCCCCCTGACACTGCACCGCCACTTCCCAAGCAAATCCCAAGCCTGGCAAATGTGCTATTCGGAGGGTGGTCTGGTTTGTAGGTGGGGCTTTTCTAAGGAAGGAGGCTGGAGGTGGATACCCCACTAGCAGGAGCTGTGGAGATCTGGTGTCCTTTCACAGCTCCTCCCTCCCAGCGGGTCTACCATCATTTGGGTACACTAGGCTTTGCTTACCTGTAAGGGGGCTGTCTTGGATCAGGAGGTTGTGGTACCATGCAGAGGAGAATGGCCAATAGAGGTCCAAGGGGCCGCTGATCTGGTGGCACGTGCTCCTTCCTGTCTCCCTCAGCACCAGCATACCGCAGTCTTGGGACTCAGGCCTGCTGAGGTTCTAGGGTTGTGTCATCAGCCCACGTCACAGAGGCCTGAGGGTAATAGAGTAGGCACTTCTTGCCTTTTTCTTGTTTTATAATTTAATATTGATTTTCTATTTCAGCATAATTTATATACAATGTTGTGTCTGTTTGAGTCCTACAGCAACTTGATGCAGTTCTAAATGTAGCTGTACCTGTAGTATTTCGGATTCTTTTCCCTGTTAGGTTATTGAAGAATATTGAGTAGCGTTCCCTGTGCTATCAGGTGCGTCATCGTTGATGAACTCTTTTTGATACATTACTTTGTTTCTGTTAATGCCAAACCCTTACTTCATCTTTCTCCGATCCCCAATTTCCCCCGATGGTAACTCTACATTTTGTGTCTCCGTTTGTGAATCTGTGTTTGCTCTGTACATTACGTTCCTTGGTCTCCATTTTTCGACTGCACATGTAAGTGATATCCTGGGATATGTGTCTTTCTGTCTCTAATTTTCCAGAATTAGTGAGATCATCTACTGCTCCATCCATGCTGCTACAAATAGCATGAGTTCATTTTGTTTTCTGGATGAGTGACAGTCCAGGGGGTATAGGTAGCACAACTTCTTTATCCAATCATCTCTCGCTGGACATTCTGGTCGTTTGGGTGTCTTGGCTATGGCAAAGAGTACCACAACGACCGATGGGTGGGTGGGCAAATGTTTTATTCCAATGATGTTATTCTCTTGTTATACAAACTGGAGTGGGGATGCCAAGTCTCGTGGTAGCTCCAGTTTACAGTTTAGTAAGGAACATGCCTACTGATCTCCATACTGGCTGTTAGCAATTTACATTTCCACCAACAGCATAGTAGGATCCCCTTTTCTGCCTACCCTCTTGAGCACTTACTCTTTTCAGGTTTTTTGAGGACTGCAGGGAGGGAACACCTCGTCTACATTTATTTGCATTCTCTAATCATGATAGATCCTGAACATCTTTTGATTGGATGTGCTGTTTTTTAAAAAGCGTGTGAGGATCATTGAGCTCTTGAAACATTTCTGCTTGGGGGTCGGGCCTGATTGGAATTCATTTCACATTACCTAGCCGAGGACGTTACTCCAGGGCAAGGGTCGTTTGCAGCCCCGCAGGCCTTGTGAATATTAAGTGCCCTTGAGCACAGTTTTTCAAGTTGTTGTTACAGGAAAGCGCCACGATGTGGCAGCACTTCTTCGTGTCCTCTGTGTTAACTTGGGCAAACAGAGCCTTAGAGGGAGTCTTGGTGTTGGGTTGCAAATTGGAGTCGAAAGTGGCTAAACACACACCACAGGGCTTGTGTGTGTTTACCTCTTCCCCCTTCCCCTGCACAGCCAGACCCCAGGCAAATCCCAAGCCTTGCAAATGTGCTATTCGGAGGGTGCTGTGGTTTGTAGGTGGGGCGATTCTAAGGAAGGAGGCTGGAGGTATGAACCCCACTAGCAGGAGCTGTGGAGATCCAATGTCTTTTCACAGCTCTTCCCTCCCAGCGGGTCTACCATCATTTGGGTACACTAGGCTTTGCTTACCTGTAAGAGGACTGTCTTGGATCAGGAGGTTGTGGTACCATGCAGAGCAGAATGGGCAATAGAGGTCCAAGGGGCCGGTGATCTGGTGGCACGTCCTCCTTCCTGTCTCCCTCAGCAACAGCATACTCCAGCCTTGGGACCCAGGCCTGTTGAGGCTCTAGGGTTGTGACATCAACCCACGTCACAGAGGCCTGTGGGTAATAGAGTAGGCATTTCTTGCCTTTTACTTGTTTTATAATTTAGTATTGATTTCCTATTTCAGCATAGTTTATATACAGTGTTGTGTTTGAGTTCGACAGCAAGGTGATGAAGTTATGAATGTAGCTGTACCTCTAGTATTTTGGATGCTTTTCCCTGTTAGGTTATTGAAGAATATTGAGTAGCGTTCCTTGTGCTATCAGGTGTGTCATCGTTGATGAATTCTTTTTGATACATTAGTGTGTTTCTGTTAATCCCAACATCTGACTTCATCCTTCCCCGATCCCCAATTTCCCCCTCTGGGAACTGTACACTTCTTTCTTCCGTTTGTGAACCTGTGTTTCCTTTGTATACTACATCCTTTGTATCCCTTTTTAGACTCCACATATAAGTGATATCCTGGAATATGTGTCTTTTTGTCTCTAAATTACCAGAATTAGTGAGATCATCTACTGCTCCATCCATGTTGCTGCAAATAGCATGGGTTCATTTTGCTTTCTGGATGAGTGATAGTCGCCAGAATGTAAGTAGCACAACGTCTTTATCCATTCATCTCGCTGGACATTTCGGTCGTTTGTATGTCTGGGCTCTGGTAAAGAGTAGCACAACGTCCGTTGGGGTGCAAGTGTTTTATTCCAATGATGGTATTCTCTGGTTATACGGACTGGAGTGCGGTTTCCGTATCTCGTGGTAGCTCCAGTTTTTAGTTTAGTAAGGGACTTGCTAACTGATCTCCATACTGGCTATTATCAATTTACACTCCCACCAATAGCATAGTAGGGTTCCCTTTATTGCCTGCCCTCTTGAGTACTTACTCTTTTTAGGCTTTTTGAGGACTGCAGCCAGGGAACACCTCGTCTACGTTTCTTTGCATTCTCTAATCATGACAGATCCTGAGCATTTTTTCATTTGATGTGCTGTTTTTAAAAATACGTGTAAGTACCACTGAGCTCTTGAAACATTTCTGCCTGAGATTCGGGCCAGATTTGAGTTCATTTCAGATTAACTAGCCAAGGACATTTCTCAAGGGCAGGGGTCGTTTGCAGCCCTGCAGGCCTTGTGAATGTTAACTGCCCTTGAGCACAGTTTTTCAATTTGTTGTTATGGGAAAAGGCCAGAAGGCGCCAGCACTTCTTCATGTCCTCTGTGTTAACTTGGGCAAACACAACCTTAGAGGGAGTCTTGGTGTTGGGTTGCAAATTGGAGTTGAATGTGGTTGAACACACACCACAGGGCTTGTGTATCTTTACCTCCTCCCCCTTACACTGCACCGCCAGTCCCCAGGCAAATCCCAAGCCTTGAAAATGTGCTATTCTGAGGGTGCTGTGGTTTGTAGGTGGGGTGATTCTAAGGAAGGAGGCTGGAGGTGGATACCCCACTAGCAGGAGCTGTGGAGATCCGGTGTCCTTTCACAGCTCCTCCCTCCCAGCGGTTCTACCATCATTTGGGTACACTAGGCTTTGCTTACCTGTAAGAGGGCTGTCTTGGATCGGGAGCTTGTGGTACCATGCAGAGCAGAATGGGCAATAGAGGTCTAAGGGGCCGGTGATCTGGTGGCACATGCTCCTTCCTGTCTCCCTCAGCGACAGCATACTCCAGCCTTGGGACCCAGGCCTGCTGAGGCTCTACAGTTGTGACATCAGCCCACGTCACAGAGGCCTGAGGGTAATAGGTAGGCATTTCTTACCTTTTTCTTGTTTTATAATTTAATACTGATTTTCTATTTCAGCATAATTTATATACAATGTTCTGTCTATTTGAGTCCTACAGCAACTTGATGCAGTTCTAAATGTAGCTGTACCTGTAGTATTTCGGATTCTTTTCCCTGTTAGGTTACTGAAGAATATTGAGTAGCGTTCCCTGTGCTATCAGGTGTGTCATCGTTGATGAACTCTTTTTGATACATTACTGTGTTTCTGTTAATGCCAACCTCTTACTTCATCTTTCTCCGATCCCCAATTTCCCCCGATGGTAACTCTACATTTCGTGTCTCCGTTTGTGAGTCTGTGTTTGCTCTGTACATTACGTTCCTTGGTCTCCAGTTTTCGACTGCACATGTACGTGATATCTCGCGATATGTGTCTTTCTGTGTCTAATTTTCCCGAATTAGTGAGATCGTCTATTGCTCCATCCATGCTGCTACAAATAGCATGAGTTCATTTTGTTGTCTGGATGAGTGACAGTCCAGGGGTTATAGGTAGCACAACTTCTTTATCCAATCATCTCTCGCTGGACATTCTGGTCGTTTGGGTGTCTTGGCTATGGCAAAGAGTACCACAATGACCGTTGGGGGGGGGGGCAAATGTTTTATTCCAATGATGGTATTCTCTTGTTATACAAACTGGAGTGGGGATGCCCAATCTCGTGGTAGCTCCAGTTTACAGTTTAGTAAGGAACATGCCTACTGATCTCCATACTGGCTGTTAGCAATTTACATTTCCACCAACAGCATAGTAGGATCCCCTTTTCTGCCTGCCCTCTTGAGCACTTACTCTTTTTAGGCTTTTTGAGGACTGTAGGGAGGGAACACCTCGTCTACGTTTATTTGCATTCTCTAATCATGATAGATCCTGAACATCTTTTGATTGGATGTGCTGTTTTTTAAAAAGCGTGTGAGGATCATTGAGCTCTTGAAACATTTCTGCCTGGGAGTCGGGCCTGATTTGAATTCATTTCACATTACCTAGCCCAGGACGTTGCTCAAGGGCAGGGGTCGTTTGCAGCCCCGCAGGCCTTGTGAATATTAAGTGCCCTTGAGCACAGTTTTTCAAGTTGTTGTTACAGGAAAGCGCCACGATGTGGCAGCACTTCTTCGTGTCCTCTGTGTTAACTTGGGCAAACAGAGCCTTAGAGGGAGTCTTGGTGTTGGGTTGCAAATTGGACTCGAACGTGGCTGAACACACACCACAGGGCTTGTGTGTGTTTACCTCTTCCCCCTAAACGTGCACAGCCAGACCCCAGGCAAATCCCAAGCCTTGCAAATGTGCTATTCGGAGGGTGCTGTGGTTTGTAGGTGGGGCGATTCTAAGGAAGGAGGCTGGAGGTACGAACCCCACTAGCAGGAGCTGTGGAGATCCGGTGTCCTTTCACAGCTCCTCTCTCCCAGCGGTTCTACCATCATTTGGGTACACTAGGCTTTGCTTACCTGTAAGAGGGCTGTCTTAGATCGGGAGGTTGTGGTTCCATGCAGAGCAGAATGGGCAATAGAGGTCCAAGGGGCCGGTGATCTGGTGGCACGTCCTCCTTCCTGTCTCCCTCAGCAACAGCATACTCCAGCCTTGGGACCCAGGCCTGCTGAGGCTCTAGGGTTGTGACATCAGCCCACGTCACAGAGGCCTGAGTGTAATAGAGTAGGCATTTCTTGCCTTTTTCTTGTTTTATAATTTAGTATTGATTTCCTATTTCAGCATAGTTTATATACAGTGTTGTGTTTGAGTTCGACAGCAAGGTGATGAAGTTATGAATGTAGCTGTACCTCTAGTATTTTGGATGCTTTTCCCTGTTAGGTTATTGAAGAATATTGAGTAGCGTTCCTTGTGCTATCAGGTGTGTCATCGTTGATGAATTCTTTTTGATACATTAGTGTGTTTCTGTTAATCCCAACCTCCGACTTCATCCTTCCCCGATCCCCAATTTCCCCCTCTGGGAACTGTACACTTCTTTCTTCCGTTTGTGAACCTGTGTTTCCGTTGTATACTACATCCTTTGTATGCCTTTTTGGACTCCACATATAAGTGATATCCTGGAATATGTGTCTTTTTGTCTCTAAATTACCAGAATTAGTGAGATCATCTACTGCTCCATCCATGTTGCTGCAAATAGCATGGGTTCATTTTGCTTTCTGGATGAGTGATAGTCGCCAGAATGTAAGTAGCACAACATCCTTATCCATTCATCTCTCGCTGGACATTTTGGTCGTTTGTATGTCTGGGCTATGGTAAAGAGTAGCACAACGTCCGTTGGGGTGCAAGTGTTTTATTCCAATGATGGTATTCTCTGGTTATACGGACTGGAGTGCGGTTTCCGTATCTCGTGGTAGCTCCAATTTTTAGTTTAGTAAGGGACTTGCTAACTGATCTCCATACTGGCTATTATCAATTTACACTCCCACCAACAGCATAGTAGGGTTCCCTTTATTGCCTGCCCTCTTGAGCACTTACTCTTTTTAGGCTTTTTGAGGACTGCAGCCAGGGAACACCTCGTCTATGTTTCTTTGCATTCTCTAATCATGAGAGATCCTGAGCATTTTTTCATTTGATGTGCTGTTTTTAAAAATACGTGTAAGTACCACTGAGCTCTTGAAACATTTCTGCCTGAGAGTCGGGCCAGATTTGAGTTCATTTCAGATCAACTAGCCAAGGACATTTCTCGAGGGCAGGGGTCGTTTGCAGCCCCGCAGGCCTTGTGAATGTTAAGTGCCCTTGAGCACAGTTTTTCAAGTTGTTGTTATGGGAAAAGGCCACAAGGCGGCAGCACTTCTTCATGTCCACTGTGTTAACTTGTGCAAACACAACCTTAGAGGGAGTCTTGGTGTTGGGTTGCAAATTGGAGTCAAAGGTGGCTGAACACACACCGTAGGGCTTGTGTATCTTTACCTCCTCCCCCTTACACTGCACCGCCACACCCAGGCAAATCCCAAGCCTTGCAAATGTGCTATTCTGAGGGTGCTGTGGTTGGTAGGTGGGGCGATTCTAAGGAAGGAGGCTGGAGGTACGAACCCCACTAGCAGGAGCTGTGGAGATCCAATGTCTTTTCACAGCTCTTCCCTCCCAGCGGGTCTACCATCATTTGGGTACACTAGGCTTTGCTTACCTGTAAGAGGACTGTCTTGGATCAGGAGGTTGTGGTACCATGCAGAGCAGAATGGGCAATAGAGGTCCAAGGGGCCGGTGATCTGGTGGCACGTCCTCCTTCCTGTCTCCCTCAGCAACAGCATACTCCAGCCTTGGGACCCAGGCCTGCTGAGGCTCTAGGGTTGTGACATCAGCCCACGTCACAGAGGCCTGAGTGTAATAGTGTAGGCATTTCTTGCCTTTTTCTTGTTTTATAATTTAGTATTGATTTCCTATTTCAGCATAGTTTATATACAGTGTTGTGTTTGAGTTCGACAGCAAGGTGATGAATTATGAATGTAGTTGTACCTGTAGTATTTTGGATTCTTTTCCCTGTTAGGTTATTGAAGAATATTGAGTAGCGTTCCCTGTGCGATCAGGTGCGTCCTCGTTGATGAACTCTTTTTGATACATTAGTGTGTTTCTGTTAATCCCCACCTCTGACTTCATCCTTCCCCCATCCCCAATTTCACCCTCTGGGAGCTCTACACTTCTTTTTTCCGTTTGTGAACCTGTGTTTCCTTTGTTTACTACATCCTTTGTATCCGTTTATAGACTCCACATATAAGTGATGTCCTGGGATATGTGTCTTTCGGTCTCTAAATTACCAGAATTAGTGAGCTCATCTACTGCTCCATCCGTGTTGAAGCAAATAGCATGAGTTCATTTTGTTTTCTGGATGAGTGATAGTCGCCAGAATGTAAGTAGCACAACATCTTTATCCATTCATCTCTCGCTGGACATTTCGGTCATTTGCATGTGTGGGCTATGGTAAAGAGTAGCACAACGTCCGTTGGGGTGCAAGTGTTTTATTCCAATGATGGTATTCTCTGGTTATACGAACTGGAGTGCGGTTTCCGTGTCTCGTGGTAGCTCCAGTTTATAGTTTAGTAAGGGACTTGCTTACTGATCTCCATACTGGCTGTTATCAATTTACATTCCCACCAACAGCATAGTAGGGTTCCCTTTATTGCCTGCCCTCTTGAGCACTTACTCTTTTTAGGCTTTTTGAGAACTGCAGCCAGGGAGCACCTCGTCTACGTTTCGTTGCATTCTCTCTTCATGACAGATCCTGAGGATTTTTTCATTTGATGTGCTGTTTTTAAAACTACGTGTAAGTACCAATGAGCTCTTGAAACATTTCTTCCTGAGAGTCGGGCCAGATTTGAGTTCATTTCAGATCAACTAGCCAAGGACATTGCTCGAGGTGAGGGGTCCTTTGTAGCCCCGCAGGCCTTGTGAATGTTAAGTGCCCTTGAGCTCAGTTTTTCAAGTTGTTGTTACGGGAAAGCGCCACAATGTGGCAGCACTTCTTCGTGTCCTCTGTGTTAACTTGGGCAAACACAGCCTTAGCAGGAGTCTTGGTGTTGGGTTGCAACTTGGAGTCGAACGTGGATGCACACACACCGCAGGGCTTGTGTATCCTTACCTCTTCCCCCTGACACTGCACCGCCACTTCCCAAGCAAATCCCAAGCCTGGCAAATGTGCTATTCGGAGGGTGGTCTGGTTTGTAGGTGGGGCTTTTCTAAGGAAGGAGGCTGGAGGTGGATACCCCACTAGCAGGAGCTGTGGAGATCTGGTGTCCTTTCACAGCTCCTCCCTCCCAGCGGGTCTACCATCATTTGGGTACACTAGGCTTTGCTTACCTGTAAGGGGGCTGTCTTGGATCAGGAGGTTGTGGTACCATGCAGAGGAGAATGGCCAATAGAGGTCCAAGGGGCCGCTGATCTGGTGGCACGTGCTCCTTCCTGTCTCCCTCAGCACCAGCATACCGCAGTCTTGGGACTCAGGCCTGCTGAGGTTCTAGGGTTGTGTCATCAGCCCACGTCACAGAGGCCTGAGGGTAATAGAGTAGGCACTTCTTGCCTTTTTCTTGTTTTATAATTTAATATTGATTTTCTATTTCAGCATAATTTATATACAATGTTGTGTCTGTTTGAGTCCTACAGCAACTTGATGCAGTTCTAAATGTAGCTGTACCTGTAGTATTTCGGATTCTTTTCCCTGTTAGGTTATTGAAGAATATTGAGTAGCGTTCCCTGTGCTATCAGGTGCGTCATCGTTGATGAACTCTTTTTGATACATTACTTTGTTTCTGTTAATGCCAAACCCTTACTTCATCTTTCTCCGATCCCCAATTTCCCCCGATGGTAACTCTACATTTTGTGTCTCCGTTTGTGAATCTGTGTTTGCTCTGTACATTACGTTCCTTGGTCTCCATTTTTCGACTGCACATGTAAGTGATATCCTGGGATATGTGTCTTTCTGTCTCTAATTTTCCAGAATTAGTGAGATCATCTACTGCTCCATCCATGCTGCTACAAATAGCATGAGTTCATTTTGTTTTCTGGATGAGTGACAGTCCAGGGGGTATAGGTAGCACAACTTCTTTATCCAATCATCTCTCGCTGGACATTCTGGTCGTTTGGGTGTCTTGGCTATGGCAAAGAGTACCACAACGACCGATGGGTGGGTGGGCAAATGTTTTATTCCAATGATGTTATTCTCTTGTTATACAAACTGGAGTGGGGATGCCAAGTCTCGTGGTAGCTCCAGTTTACAGTTTAGTAAGGAACATGCCTACTGATCTCCATACTGGCTGTTAGCAATTTACATTTCCACCAACAGCATAGTAGGATCCCCTTTTCTGCCTACCCTCTTGAGCACTTACTCTTTTCAGGTTTTTTGAGGACTGCAGGGAGGGAACACCTCGTCTACATTTATTTGCATTCTCTAATCATGATAGATCCTGAACATCTTTTGATTGGATGTGCTGTTTTTTAAAAAGCGTGTGAGGATCATTGAGCTCTTGAAACATTTCTGCTTGGGGGTCGGGCCTGATTGGAATTCATTTCACATTACCTAGCCGAGGACGTTACTCCAGGGCAAGGGTCGTTTGCAGCCCCGCAGGCCTTGTGAATATTAAGTGCCCTTGAGCACAGTTTTTCAAGTTGTTGTTACAGGAAAGCGCCACGATGTGGCAGCACTTCTTCGTGTCCTCTGTGTTAACTTGGGCAAACAGAGCCTTAGAGGGAGTCTTGGTGTTGGGTTGCAAATTGGAGTCGAAAGTGGCTAAACACACACCACAGGGCTTGTGTGTGTTTACCTCTTCCCCCTTCCCCTGCACAGCCAGACCCCAGGCAAATCCCAAGCCTTGCAAATGTGCTATTCGGAGGGTGCTGTGGTTTGTAGGTGGGGCGATTCTAAGGAAGGAGGCTGGAGGTATGAACCCCACTAGCAGGAGCTGTGGAGATCCAATGTCTTTTCACAGCTCTTCCCTCCCAGCGGGTCTACCATCATTTGGGTACACTAGGCTTTGCTTACCTGTAAGAGGACTGTCTTGGATCAGGAGGTTGTGGTACCATGCAGAGCAGAATGGGCAATAGAGGTCCAAGGGGCCGGTGATCTGGTGGCACGTCCTCCTTCCTGTCTCCCTCAGCAACAGCATACTCCAGCCTTGGGACCCAGGCCTGTTGAGGCTCTAGGGTTGTGACATCAACCCACGTCACAGAGGCCTGTGGGTAATAGAGTAGGCATTTCTTGCCTTTTACTTGTTTTATAATTTAGTATTGATTTCCTATTTCAGCATAGTTTATATACAGTGTTGTGTTTGAGTTCGACAGCAAGGTGATGAAGTTATGAATGTAGCTGTACCTCTAGTATTTTGGATGCTTTTCCCTGTTAGGTTATTGAAGAATATTGAGTAGCGTTCCTTGTGCTATCAGGTGTGTCATCGTTGATGAATTCTTTTTGATACATTAGTGTGTTTCTGTTAATCCCAACATCTGACTTCATCCTTCCCCGATCCCCAATTTCCCCCTCTGGGAACTGTACACTTCTTTCTTCCGTTTGTGAACCTGTGTTTCCTTTGTATACTACATCCTTTGTATCCCTTTTTAGACTCCACATATAAGTGATATCCTGGAATATGTGTCTTTTTGTCTCTAAATTACCAGAATTAGTGAGATCATCTACTGCTCCATCCATGTTGCTGCAAATAGCATGGGTTCATTTTGCTTTCTGGATGAGTGATAGTCGCCAGAATGTAAGTAGCACAACGTCTTTATCCATTCATCTCGCTGGACATTTCGGTCGTTTGTATGTCTGGGCTCTGGTAAAGAGTAGCACAACGTCCGTTGGGGTGCAAGTGTTTTATTCCAATGATGGTATTCTCTGGTTATACGGACTGGAGTGCGGTTTCCGTATCTCGTGGTAGCTCCAGTTTTTAGTTTAGTAAGGGACTTGCTAACTGATCTCCATACTGGCTATTATCAATTTACACTCCCACCAATAGCATAGTAGGGTTCCCTTTATTGCCTGCCCTCTTGAGTACTTACTCTTTTTAGGCTTTTTGAGGACTGCAGCCAGGGAACACCTCGTCTACGTTTCTTTGCATTCTCTAATCATGACAGATCCTGAGCATTTTTTCATTTGATGTGCTGTTTTTAAAAATACGTGTAAGTACCACTGAGCTCTTGAAACATTTCTGCCTGAGATTCGGGCCAGATTTGAGTTCATTTCAGATTAACTAGCCAAGGACATTTCTCAAGGGCAGGGGTCGTTTGCAGCCCTGCAGGCCTTGTGAATGTTAACTGCCCTTGAGCACAGTTTTTCAATTTGTTGTTATGGGAAAAGGCCAGAAGGCGCCAGCACTTCTTCATGTCCTCTGTGTTAACTTGGGCAAACACAACCTTAGAGGGAGTCTTGGTGTTGGGTTGCAAATTGGAGTTGAATGTGGTTGAACACACACCACAGGGCTTGTGTATCTTTACCTCCTCCCCCTTACACTGCACCGCCAGTCCCCAGGCAAATCCCAAGCCTTGAAAATGTGCTATTCTGAGGGTGCTGTGGTTTGTAGGTGGGGTGATTCTAAGGAAGGAGGCTGGAGGTGGATACCCCACTAGCAGGAGCTGTGGAGATCCGGTGTCCTTTCACAGCTCCTCCCTCCCAGCGGTTCTACCATCATTTGGGTACACTAGGCTTTGCTTACCTGTAAGAGGGCTGTCTTGGATCGGGAGCTTGTGGTACCATGCAGAGCAGAATGGGCAATAGAGGTCTAAGGGGCCGGTGATCTGGTGGCACATGCTCCTTCCTGTCTCCCTCAGCGACAGCATACTCCAGCCTTGGGACCCAGGCCTGCTGAGGCTCTACAGTTGTGACATCAGCCCACGTCACAGAGGCCTGAGGGTAATAGGTAGGCATTTCTTACCTTTTTCTTGTTTTATAATTTAATACTGATTTTCTATTTCAGCATAATTTATATACAATGTTCTGTCTATTTGAGTCCTACAGCAACTTGATGCAGTTCTAAATGTAGCTGTACCTGTAGTATTTCGGATTCTTTTCCCTGTTAGGTTACTGAAGAATATTGAGTAGCGTTCCCTGTGCTATCAGGTGTGTCATCGTTGATGAACTCTTTTTGATACATTACTGTGTTTCTGTTAATGCCAACCTCTTACTTCATCTTTCTCCGATCCCCAATTTCCCCCGATGGTAACTCTACATTTCGTGTCTCCGTTTGTGAGTCTGTGTTTGCTCTGTACATTACGTTCCTTGGTCTCCAGTTTTCGACTGCACATGTACGTGATATCTCGCGATATGTGTCTTTCTGTGTCTAATTTTCCCGAATTAGTGAGATCGTCTATTGCTCCATCCATGCTGCTACAAATAGCATGAGTTCATTTTGTTGTCTGGATGAGTGACAGTCCAGGGGTTATAGGTAGCACAACTTCTTTATCCAATCATCTCTCGCTGGACATTCTGGTCGTTTGGGTGTCTTGGCTATGGCAAAGAGTACCACAACGACCGTTGGGGGGGGGGGCAAATGTTTTATTCCAATGATGGTATTCTCTTCTTATACAAACTGGAGTGGGGATGCCCAATCTCGTGGTAGCTCCAGTTTACAGTTTAGTAAGGAACATGCCTACTGATCTCCATACTGGCTGTTAGCAATTTACATTTCCACCAACAGCATAGTAGGATCCCCTTTTCTGCCTGCCCTCTTGAGCACTTACTCTTTTTAGGCTTTTTGAGGACTGTAGGGAGGGAACACCTCGTCTACGTTTATTTGCATTCTCTAATCATGATAGATCCTGAACATCTTTTGATTGGATGTGCTGTTTTTTAAAAAGCGTGTGAGGATCATTGAGCTCTTGAAACATTTCTGCCTGGGAGTCGGGCCTGATTTGAATTCATTTCACATTACCTAGCCCAGGACGTTGCTCAAGGGCAGGGGTCGTTTGCAGCCCCGCAGGCCTTGTGAATATTAAGTGCCCTTGAGCACAGTTTTTCAAGTTGTTGTTACAGGAAAGCGCCACGATGTGGCAGCACTTCTTCGTGTCCTCTGTGTTAACTTGGGCAAACAGAGCCTTAGAGGGAGTCTTGGTGTTGGGTTGCAAATTGGACTCGAACGTGGCTGAACACACACCACAGGGCTTGTGTGTGTTTACCTCTTCCCCCTAAACGTGCACAGCCAGACCCCAGGCAAATCCCAAGCCTTGCAAATGTGCTATTCGGAGGGTGCTGTGGTTTGTAGGTGGGGCGATTCTAAGGAAGGAGGCTGGAGGTACGAACCCCACTAGCAGGAGCTGTGGAGATCCGGTGTCCTTTCACAGCTCCTCTCTCCCAGCGGTTCTACCATCATTTGGGTACACTAGGCTTTGCTTACCTGTAAGAGGGCTGTCTTAGATCGGGAGGTTGTGGTTCCATGCAGAGCAGAATGGGCAATAGAGGTCCAAGGGGCCGGTGATCTGGTGGCACGTCCTCCTTCCTGTCTCCCTCAGCAACAGCATACTCCAGCCTTGGGACCCAGGCCTGCTGAGGCTCTAGGGTTGTGACATCAGCCCACGTCACAGAGGCCTGAGTGTAATAGAGTAGGCATTTCTTGCCTTTTTCTTGTTTTATAATTTAGTATTGATTTCCTATTTCAGCATAGTTTATATACAGTGTTGTGTTTGAGTTCGACAGCAAGGTGATGAAGTTATGAATGTAGCTGTACCTCTAGTATTTTGGATGCTTTTCCCTGTTAGGTTATTGAAGAATATTGAGTAGCGTTCCTTGTGCTATCAGGTGTGTCATCGTTGATGAATTCTTTTTGATACATTAGTGTGTTTCTGTTAATCCCAACCTCCGACTTCATCCTTCCCCGATCCCCAATTTCCCCCTCTGGGAACTGTACACTTCTTTCTTCCGTTTGTGAACCTGTGTTTCCGTTGTATACTACATCCTTTGTATCCCTTTTTGGACTCCACATATAAGTGATATCCTGGAATATGTGTCTTTTTGTCTCTAAATTACCAGAATTAGTGAGATCATCTACTGCTCCATCCATGTTGCTGCAAATAGCATGGGTTCATTTTGCTTTCTGGATGAGTGATAGTCGCCAGAATGTAAGTAGCACAACATCCTTATCCATTCATCTCTCGCTGGACATTTTGGTCGTTTGTATGTCTGGGCTATGGTAAAGAGTAGCACAACGTCCGTTGGGGTGCAAGTGTTTTATTCCAATGATGGTATTCTCTGGTTATACGGACTGGAGTGCGGTTTCCGTATCTCGTGGTAGCTCCAATTTTTAGTTTAGTAAGGGACTTGCTAACTGATCTCCATACTGGCTATTATCAATTTACACTCCCACCAACAGCATAGTAGGGTTCCCTTTATTGCCTGCCCTCTTGAGCACTTACTCTTTTTAGGCTTTTTGAGGACTGCAGCCAGGGAACACCTCGTCTACGTTTCTTTGCATTCTCTAATCATGAGAGATCCTGAGCATTTTTTCATTTGATGTGCTGTTTTTAAAAATACGTGTAAGTACCACTGAGCTCTTGAAACATTTCTGCCTGAGAGTCGGGCCAGATTTGAGTTCATTTCAGATCAACTAGCCAAGGACATTTCTCGAGGGCAGGGGTCGTTTGCAGCCCCGCAGGCCTTGTGAATGTTAAGTGCCCTTGAGCACAGTTTTTCAAGTTGTTGTTATGGGAAAAGGCCACAAGGCGGCAGCACTTCTTCATGTCCACTGTGTTAACTTGTGCAAACACAACCTTAGAGGGAGTCTTGGTGTTGGGTTGCAAATTGGAGTCAAAGGTGGCTGAACACACACCGTAGGGCTTGTGTATCTTTACCTCCTCCCCCTTACACTGCACCGCCACACCCAGGCAAATCCCAAGCCTTGCAAATGTGCTATTCTGAGGGTGCTGTGGTTGGTAGGTGGGGCGATTCTAAGGAAGGAGGCTGGAGGTACGAACCCCACTAGCAGGAGCTGTGGAGATCCAATGTCTTTTCACAGCTCTTCCCTCCCAGCGGGTCTACCATCATTTGGGTACACTAGGCTTTGCTTACCTGTAAGAGGACTGTCTTGGATCAGGAGGTTGTGGTACCATGCAGAGCAGAATGGGCAATAGAGGTCCAAGGGGCCGGTGATCTGGTGGCACGTCCTCCTTCCTGTCTCCCTCAGCAACAGCATACTCCAGCCTTGGGACCCAGGCCTGCTGAGGCTCTAGGGTTGTGACATCAGCCCACGTCACAGAGGCCTGAGTGTAATAGTGTAGGCATTTCTTGCCTTTTTCTTGTTTTATAATTTAGTATTGATTTCCTATTTCAGCATAGTTTATATACAGTGTTGTGTTTGAGTTCGACAGCAAGGTGATGAATTATGAATGTAGTTGTACCTGTAGTATTTTGGATTCTTTTCCCTGTTAGGTTATTGAAGAATATTGAGTAGCGTTCCCTGTGCGATCAGGTGCGTCCTCGTTGATGAACTCTTTTTGATACATTAGTGTGTTTCTGTTAATCCCCACCTCTGACTTCATCCTTCCCCCATCCCCAATTTCACCCTCTGGGAGCTCTACACTTCTTTTTTCCGTTTGTGAACCTGTGTTTCCTTTGTTTACTACATCCTTTGTATCCGTTTATAGACTCCACATATAAGTGATGTCCTGGGATATGTGTCTTTCGGTCTCTAAATTACCAGAATTAGTGAGCTCATCTACTGCTCCATCCGTGTTGAAGCAAATAGCATGAGTTCATTTTGTTTTCTGGATGAGTGATAGTCGCCAGAATGTAAGTAGCACAACATCTTTATCCATTCATCTCTCGCTGGACATTTCGGTCATTTGCATGTGTGGGCTATGGTAAAGAGTAGCACAACGTCCGTTGGGGTGCAAGTGTTTTATTCCAATGATGGTATTCTCTGGTTATACGAACTGGAGTGCGGTTTCCGTGTCTCGTGGTAGCTCCAGTTTATAGTTTAGTAAGGGACTTGCTTACTGATCTCCATACTGGCTGTTATCAATTTACATTCCCACCAACAGCATAGTAGGGTTCCCTTTATTGCCTGCCCTCTTGAGCACTTACTCTTTTTAGGCTTTTTGAGAACTGCAGCCAGGGAGCACCTCGTCTACGTTTCGTTGCATTCTCTCTTCATGACAGATCCTGAGGATTTTTTCATTTGATGTGCTGTTTTTAAAACTACGTGTAAGTACCAATGAGCTCTTGAAACATTTCTTCCTGAGAGTCGGGCCAGATTTGAGTTCATTTCAGATCAACTAGCCAAGGACATTGCTCGAGGTGAGGGGTCCTTTGTAGCCCCGCAGGCCTTGTGAATGTTAAGTGCCCTTGAGCTCAGTTTTTCAAGTTGTTGTTACGGGAAAGCGCCACAATGTGGCAGCACTTCTTCGTGTCCTCTGTGTTAACTTGGGCAAACACAGCCTTAGCAGGAGTCTTGGTGTTGGGTTGCAACTTGGAGTCGAACGTGGATGCACACACACCGCAGGGCTTGTGTATCCTTACCTCTTCCCCCTGACACTGCACCGCCACTTCCCAAGCAAATCCCAAGCCTGGCAAATGTGCTATTCGGAGGGTGGTCTGGTTTGTAGGTGGGGCTTTTCTAAGGAAGGAGGCTGGAGGTGGATACCCCACTAGCAGGAGCTGTGGAGATCTGGTGTCCTTTCACAGCTCCTCCCTCCCAGCGGGTCTACCATCATTTGGGTACACTAGGCTTTGCTTACCTGTAAGGGGGCTGTCTTGGATCAGGAGGTTGTGGTACCATGCAGAGGAGAATGGCCAATAGAGGTCCAAGGGGCCGCTGATCTGGTGGCACGTGCTCCTTCCTGTCTCCCTCAGCACCAGCATACCGCAGTCTTGGGACTCAGGCCTGCTGAGGTTCTAGGGTTGTGTCATCAGCCCACGTCACAGAGGCCTGAGGGTAATAGAGTAGGCACTTCTTGCCTTTTTCTTGTTTTATAATTTAATATTGATTTTCTATTTCAGCATAATTTATATACAATGTTGTGTCTGTTTGAGTCCTACAGCAACTTGATGCAGTTCTAAATGTAGCTGTACCTGTAGTATTTCGGATTCTTTTCCCTGTTAGGTTATTGAAGAATATTGAGTAGCGTTCCCTGTGCTATCAGGTGCGTCATCGTTGATGAACTCTTTTTGATACATTACTTTGTTTCTGTTAATGCCAAACCCTTACTTCATCTTTCTCCGATCCCCAATTTCCCCCGATGGTAACTCTACATTTTGTGTCTCCGTTTGTGAATCTGTGTTTGCTCTGTACATTACGTTCCTTGGTCTCCATTTTTCGACTGCACATGTAAGTGATATCCTGGGATATGTGTCTTTCTGTCTCTAATTTTCCAGAATTAGTGAGATCATCTACTGCTCCATCCATGCTGCTACAAATAGCATGAGTTCATTTTGTTTTCTGGATGAGTGACAGTCCAGGGGGTATAGGTAGCACAACTTCTTTATCCAATCATCTCTCGCTGGACATTCTGGTCGTTTGGGTGTCTTGGCTATGGCAAAGAGTACCACAACGACCGATGGGTGGGTGGGCAAATGTTTTATTCCAATGATGTTATTCTCTTGTTATACAAACTGGAGTGGGGATGCCAAGTCTCGTGGTAGCTCCAGTTTACAGTTTAGTAAGGAACATGCCTACTGATCTCCATACTGGCTGTTAGCAATTTACATTTCCACCAACAGCATAGTAGGATCCCCTTTTCTGCCTACCCTCTTGAGCACTTACTCTTTTCAGGTTTTTTGAGGACTGCAGGGAGGGAACACCTCGTCTACATTTATTTGCATTCTCTAATCATGATAGATCCTGAACATCTTTTGATTGGATGTGCTGTTTTTTAAAAAGCGTGTGAGGATCATTGAGCTCTTGAAACATTTCTGCTTGGGGGTCGGGCCTGATTGGAATTCATTTCACATTACCTAGCCGAGGACGTTACTCCAGGGCAAGGGTCGTTTGCAGCCCCGCAGGCCTTGTGAATATTAAGTGCCCTTGAGCACAGTTTTTCAAGTTGTTGTTACAGGAAAGCGCCACGATGTGGCAGCACTTCTTCGTGTCCTCTGTGTTAACTTGGGCAAACAGAGCCTTAGAGGGAGTCTTGGTGTTGGGTTGCAAATTGGAGTCGAAAGTGGCTAAACACACACCACAGGGCTTGTGTGTGTTTACCTCTTCCCCCTTCCCCTGCACAGCCAGACCCCAGGCAAATCCCAAGCCTTGCAAATGTGCTATTCGGAGGGTGCTGTGGTTTGTAGGTGGGGCGATTCTAAGGAAGGAGGCTGGAGGTATGAACCCCACTAGCAGGAGCTGTGGAGATCCAATGTCTTTTCACAGCTCTTCCCTCCCAGCGGGTCTACCATCATTTGGGTACACTAGGCTTTGCTTACCTGTAAGAGGACTGTCTTGGATCAGGAGGTTGTGGTACCATGCAGAGCAGAATGGGCAATAGAGGTCCAAGGGGCCGGTGATCTGGTGGCACGTCCTCCTTCCTGTCTCCCTCAGCAACAGCATACTCCAGCCTTGGGACCCAGGCCTGTTGAGGCTCTAGGGTTGTGACATCAACCCACGTCACAGAGGCCTGTGGGTAATAGAGTAGGCATTTCTTGCCTTTTACTTGTTTTATAATTTAGTATTGATTTCCTATTTCAGCATAGTTTATATACAGTGTTGTGTTTGAGTTCGACAGCAAGGTGATGAAGTTATGAATGTAGCTGTACCTCTAGTATTTTGGATGCTTTTCCCTGTTAGGTTATTGAAGAATATTGAGTAGCGTTCCTTGTGCTATCAGGTGTGTCATCGTTGATGAATTCTTTTTGATACATTAGTGTGTTTCTGTTAATCCCAACATCTGACTTCATCCTTCCCCGATCCCCAATTTCCCCCTCTGGGAACTGTACACTTCTTTCTTCCGTTTGTGAACCTGTGTTTCCTTTGTATACTACATCCTTTGTATCCCTTTTTAGACTCCACATATAAGTGATATCCTGGAATATGTGTCTTTTTGTCTCTAAATTACCAGAATTAGTGAGATCATCTACTGCTCCATCCATGTTGCTGCAAATAGCATGGGTTCATTTTGCTTTCTGGATGAGTGATAGTCGCCAGAATGTAAGTAGCACAACGTCTTTATCCATTCATCTCGCTGGACATTTCGGTCGTTTGTATGTCTGGGCTCTGGTAAAGAGTAGCACAACGTCCGTTGGGGTGCAAGTGTTTTATTCCAATGATGGTATTCTCTGGTTATACGGACTGGAGTGCGGTTTCCGTATCTCGTGGTAGCTCCAGTTTTTAGTTTAGTAAGGGACTTGCTAACTGATCTCCATACTGGCTATTATCAATTTACACTCCCACCAATAGCATAGTAGGGTTCCCTTTATTGCCTGCCCTCTTGAGTACTTACTCTTTTTAGGCTTTTTGAGGACTGCAGCCAGGGAACACCTCGTCTACGTTTCTTTGCATTCTCTAATCATGACAGATCCTGAGCATTTTTTCATTTGATGTGCTGTTTTTAAAAATACGTGTAAGTACCACTGAGCTCTTGAAACATTTCTGCCTGAGATTCGGGCCAGATTTGAGTTCATTTCAGATTAACTAGCCAAGGACATTTCTCAAGGGCAGGGGTCGTTTGCAGCCCTGCAGGCCTTGTGAATGTTAACTGCCCTTGAGCACAGTTTTTCAATTTGTTGTTATGGGAAAAGGCCAGAAGGCGCCAGCACTTCTTCATGTCCTCTGTGTTAACTTGGGCAAACACAACCTTAGAGGGAGTCTTGGTGTTGGGTTGCAAATTGGAGTTGAATGTGGTTGAACACACACCACAGGGCTTGTGTATCTTTACCTCCTCCCCCTTACACTGCACCGCCAGTCCCCAGGCAAATCCCAAGCCTTGAAAATGTGCTATTCTGAGGGTGCTGTGGTTTGTAGGTGGGGTGATTCTAAGGAAGGAGGCTGGAGGTGGATACCCCACTAGCAGGAGCTGTGGAGATCCGGTGTCCTTTCACAGCTCCTCCCTCCCAGCGGTTCTACCATCATTTGGGTACACTAGGCTTTGCTTACCTGTAAGAGGGCTGTCTTGGATCGGGAGCTTGTGGTACCATGCAGAGCAGAATGGGCAATAGAGGTCTAAGGGGCCGGTGATCTGGTGGCACATGCTCCTTCCTGTCTCCCTCAGCGACAGCATACTCCAGCCTTGGGACCCAGGCCTGCTGAGGCTCTACAGTTGTGACATCAGCCCACGTCACAGAGGCCTGAGGGTAATAGGTAGGCATTTCTTACCTTTTTCTTGTTTTATAATTTAATACTGATTTTCTATTTCAGCATAATTTATATACAATGTTCTGTCTATTTGAGTCCTACAGCAACTTGATGCAGTTCTAAATGTAGCTGTACCTGTAGTATTTTGGATGCTTTTCCCTGTTAGGTTATTGAAGAATATTGAGTAGCGTTCCCTGTGCTATCAGGTGTGTCATCGTTGATGAACTCTTTTTGATACATTACTGTGTTTCTGTTAATGCCAACCTCTTACTTCATCTTTCTCCGATCCCCAATTTCCCCCGATGGTAACTCTACATTTCGTGTCTCCGTTTGTGAGTCTGTGTTTGCTCTGTACATTACGTTCCTTGGTCTCCAGTTTTCGACTGCACATGTACGTGATATCTCGCGATATGTGTCTTTCTGTGTCTAATTTTCCCGAATTAGTGAGATCGTCTATTGCTCCATCCATGCTGCTACAAATAGCATGAGTTCATTTTGTTTTCTGGATGAGTGACAGTCCAGGGGGTATAGGTAGCACAACTTCTTTATCCAATCATCTCTCGCTGGACATTCTGGTCGTTTGGGTGTCTTGGCTATGGCAAAGAGTACCACAACGACCGATGGGTGGGTGGGCAAATGTTTTATTCCAATGATGTTATTCTCTTGTTATACAAACTGGAGTGGGGATGCCAAGTCTCGTGGTAGCTCCAGTTTACAGTTTAGTAAGGAACATGCCTACTGATCTCCATACTGGCTGTTAGCAATTTACATTTCCACCAACAGCATAGTAGGATCCCCTTTTCTGCCTACCCTCTTGAGCACTTACTCTTTTCAGGTTTTTTGAGGACTGCAGGGAGGGAACACCTCGTCTACATTTATTTGCATTCTCTAATCATGATAGATCCTGAACATCTTTTGATTGGATGTGCTGTTTTTTAAAAAGCGTGTGAGGATCATTGAGCTCTTGAAACATTTCTGCTTGGGGGTCGGGCCTGATTGGAATTCATTTCACATTACCTAGCCGAGGACGTTACTCCAGGGCAAGGGTCGTTTGCAGCCCCGCAGGCCTTGTGAATATTAAGTGCCCTTGAGCACAGTTTTTCAAGTTGTTGTTACAGGAAAGCGCCACGATGTGGCAGCACTTCTTCGTGTCCTCTGTGTTAACTTGGGCAAACAGAGCCTTAGAGGGAGTCTTGGTGTTGGGTTGCAAATTGGAGTCGAAAGTGGCTAAACACACACCACAGGGCTTGTGTGTGTTTACCTCTTCCCCCTTCCCCTGCACAGCCAGACCCCAGGCAAATCCCAAGCCTTGCAAATGTGCTATTCGGAGGGTGCTGTGGTTTGTAGGTGGGGCGATTCTAAGGAAGGAGGCTGGAGGTATGAACCCCACTAGCAGGAGCTGTGGAGATCCAATGTCTTTTCACAGCTCTTCCCTCCCAGCGGGTCTACCATCATTTGGGTACACTAGGCTTTGCTTACCTGTAAGAGGACTGTCTTGGATCAGGAGGTTGTGGTACCATGCAGAGCAGAATGGGCAATAGAGGTCCAAGGGGCCGGTGATCTGGTGGCACGTCCTCCTTCCTGTCTCCCTCAGCAACAGCATACTCCAGCCTTGGGACCCAGGCCTGTTGAGGCTCTAGGGTTGTGACATCAACCCACGTCACAGAGGCCTGTGGGTAATAGAGTAGGCATTTCTTGCCTTTTACTTGTTTTATAATTTAGTATTGATTTCCTATTTCAGCATAGTTTATATACAGTGTTGTGTTTGAGTTCGACAGCAAGGTGATGAAGTTATGAATGTAGCTGTACCTCTAGTATTTTGGATGCTTTTCCCTGTTAGGTTATTGAAGAATATTGAGTAGCGTTCCTTGTGCTATCAGGTGTGTCATCGTTGATGAATTCTTTTTGATACATTAGTGTGTTTCTGTTAATCCCAACATCTGACTTCATCCTTCCCCGATCCCCAATTTCCCCCTCTGGGAACTGTACACTTCTTTCTTCCGTTTGTGAACCTGTGTTTCCTTTGTATACTACATCCTTTGTATCCCTTTTTAGACTCCACATATAAGTGATATCCTGGAATATGTGTCTTTTTGTCTCTAAATTACCAGAATTAGTGAGATCATCTACTGCTCCATCCATGTTGCTGCAAATAGCATGGGTTCATTTTGCTTTCTGGATGAGTGATAGTCGCCAGAATGTAAGTAGCACAACGTCTTTATCCATTCATCTCGCTGGACATTTCGGTCGTTTGTATGTCTGGGCTCTGGTAAAGAGTAGCACAACGTCCGTTGGGGTGCAAGTGTTTTATTCCAATGATGGTATTCTCTGGTTATACGGACTGGAGTGCGGTTTCCGTATCTCGTGGTAGCTCCAGTTTTTAGTTTAGTAAGGGACTTGCTAACTGATCTCCATACTGGCTATTATCAATTTACACTCCCACCAATAGCATAGTAGGGTTCCCTTTATTGCCTGCCCTCTTGAGTACTTACTCTTTTTAGGCTTTTTGAGGACTGCAGCCAGGGAACACCTCGTCTACGTTTCTTTGCATTCTCTAATCATGACAGATCCTGAGCATTTTTTCATTTGATGTGCTGTTTTTAAAAATACGTGTAAGTACCACTGAGCTCTTGAAACATTTCTGCCTGAGATTCGGGCCAGATTTGAGTTCATTTCAGATTAACTAGCCAAGGACATTTCTCAAGGGCAGGGGTCGTTTGCAGCCCTGCAGGCCTTGTGAATGTTAACTGCCCTTGAGCACAGTTTTTCAACTTGTTGTTATGGGAAAAGGCCAGAAGGCGCCAGCACTTCTTCATGTCCTCTGTGTTAACTTGGGCAAACACAACCTTAGAGGGAGTCTTGGTGTTGGGTTGCAAATTGGAGTTGAATGTGGTTGAACACACACCACAGGGCTTGTGTATCTTTACCTCCTCCCCCTTACACTGCACCGCCAGTCCCCAGGCAAATCCCAAGCCTTGAAAATGTGCTATTCTGAGGGTGCTGTGGTTTGTAGGTGGGGTGATTCTAAGGAAGGAGGCTGGAGGTGGATACCCCACTAGCAGGAGCTGTGGAGATCCGGTGTCCTTTCACAGCTCCTCCCTCCCAGCGGTTCTACCATCATTTGGGTACACTAGGCTTTGCTTACCTGTAAGAGGGCTGTCTTGGATCGGGAGCTTGTGGTACCATGCAGAGCAGAATGGGCAATAGAGGTCTAAGGGGCCGGTGATCTGGTGGCACATGCTCCTTCCTGTCTCCCTCAGCGACAGCATACTCCAGCCTTGGGACCCAGGCCTGCTGAGGCTCTACAGTTGTGACATCAGCCCACGTCACAGAGGCCTGAGGGTAATAGGTAGGCATTTCTTACCTTTTTCTTGTTTTATAATTTAATACTGATTTTCTATTTCAGCATAATTTATATACAATGTTCTGTCTATTTGAGTCCTACAGCAACTTGATGCAGTTCTAAATGTAGCTGTACCTGTAGTATTTCGGATTCTTTTCCCTGTTAGGTTACTGAAGAATATTGAGTAGCGTTCCCTGTGCTATCAGGTGTGTCATCGTTGATGAACTCTTTTTGATACATTACTGTGTTTCTGTTAATGCCAACCTCTTACTTCATCTTTCTCCGATCCCCAATTTCCCCCGATGGTAACTCTACATTTCGTGTCTCCGTTTGTGAGTCTGTGTTTGCTCTGTACATTACGTTCCTTGGTCTCCAGTTTTCGACTGCACATGTACGTGATATCTCGCGATATGTGTCTTTCTGTGTCTAATTTTCCCGAATTAGTGAGATCGTCTATTGCTCCATCCATGCTGCTACAAATAGCATGAGTTCATTTTGTTGTCTGGATGAGTGACAGTCCAGGGGTTATAGGTAGCACAACTTCTTTATCCAATCATCTCTCGCTGGACATTCTGGTCGTTTGGGTGTCTTGGCTATGGCAAAGAGTACCACAACGACCGTTGGGGGGGGGGGCAAATATTTTATTCCAATGATGGTATTCTCTTCTTATACAAACTGGAGTGGGGATGCCCAATCTCGTGGTAGCTCCAGTTTACAGTTTAGTAAGGAACATGCCTACTGATCTCCATACTGGCTGTTAGCAATTTACATTTCCACCAACAGCATAGTAGGATCCCCTTTTCTGCCTGCCCTCTTGAGCACTTACTCTTTTTAGGCTTTTTGAGGACTGTAGGGAGGGAACACCTCGTCTACGTTTATTTGCATTCTCTAATCATGATAGATCCTGAACATCTTTTGATTGGATGTGCTGTTTTTTAAAAAGCGTGTGAGGATCATTGAGCTCTTGAAACATTTCTGCCTGGGAGTCGGGCCTGATTTGAATTCATTTCACATTACCTAGCCCAGGACGTTGCTCAAGGGCAGGGGTCGTTTGCAGCCCCGCAGGCCTTGTGAATATTAAGTGCCCTTGAGCACAGTTTTTCAAGTTGTTGTTACAGGAAAGCGCCACGATGTGGCAGCACTTCTTCGTGTCCTCTGTGTTAACTTGGGCAAACAGAGCCTTAGAGGGAGTCTTGGTGTTGGGTTGCAAATTGGACTCGAACGTGGCTGAACACACACCACAGGGCTTGTGTGTGTTTACCTCTTCCCCCTAAACGTGCACAGCCAGACCCCAGGCAAATCCCAAGCCTTGCAAATGTGCTATTCGGAGGGTGCTGTGGTTTGTAGGTGGGGCGATTCTAAGGAAGGAGGCTGGAGGTACGAACCCCACTAGCAGGAGCTGTGGAGATCCGGTGTCCTTTCACAGCTCCTCTCTCCCAGCGGTTCTACCATCATTTGGGTACACTAGGCTTTGCTTACCTGTAAGAGGGCTGTCTTAGATCGGGAGGTTGTGGTTCCATGCAGAGCAGAATGGGCAATAGAGGTCCAAGGGGCCGGTGATCTGGTGGCACGTCCTCCTTCCTGTCTCCCTCAGCAACAGCATACTCCAGCCTTGGGACCCAGGCCTGCTGAGGCTCTAGGGTTGTGACATCAGCCCACGTCACAGAGGCCTGAGTGTAATAGAGTAGGCATTTCTTGCCTTTTTCTTGTTTTATAATTTAGTATTGATTTCCTATTTCAGCATAGTTTATATACAGTGTTGTGTTTGAGTTCGACAGCAAGGTGATGAAGTTATGAATGTAGCTGTACCTCTAGTATTTTGGATGCTTTTCCCTGTTAGGTTATTGAAGAATATTGAGTAGCGTTCCTTGTGCTATCAGGTGTGTCATCGTTGATGAATTCTTTTTGATACATTAGTGTGTTTCTGTTAATCCCAACCTCCGACTTCATCCTTCCCCGATCCCCAATTTCCCCCTCTGGGAACTGTCCACTTCTTTCTTCCGTTTGTGAACCTGTGTTTCCGTTGTATACTACATCCTTTGTATCCCTTTTTGGACTCCACATATAAGTGATATCCTGGAATATGTGTCTTTTTGTCTCTAAATTACCAGAATTAGTGAGATCATCTACTGCTCCATCCATGTTGCTGCAAATAGCATGGGTTCATTTTGCTTTCTGGATGAGTGATAGTCGCCAGAATGTAAGTAGCACAACATCCTTATCCATTCATCTCTCGCTGGACATTTTGGTCGTTTGTATGTCTGGGCTATGGTAAAGAGTAGCACAACGTCCGTTGGGGTGCAAGTGTTTTATTCCAATGATGGTATTCTCTGGTTATACGGACTGGAGTGCGGTTTCCGTATCTCGTGGTAGCTCCAATTTTTAGTTTAGTAAGGGACTTGCTAACTGATCTCCATACTGGCTATTATCAATTTACACTCCCACCAACAGCATAGTAGGGTTCCCTTTATTGCCTGCCCTCTTGAGCACTTACTCTTTTTAGGCTTTTTGAGGACTGCAGCCAGGGAACACCTCGTCTACGTTTCTTTGCATTCTCTAATCATGAGAGATCCTGAGCATTTTTTCATTTGATGTGCTGTTTTTAAAAATACGTGTAAGTACCACTGAGCTCTTGAAACATTTCTGCCTGAGAGTCGGGCCAGATTTGAGTTCATTTCAGATCAACTAGCCAAGGACATTTCTCGAAGGCAGGGGTCGTTTGCAGCCCCGCAGGCCTTGTGAATGTTAAGTGCCCTTGAGCACAGTTTTTCAAGTTGTTGTTATGGGAAAAGGCCACAAGGCGGCAGCACTTCTTCATGTCCACTGTGTTAACTTGTGCAAACACAACCTTAGAGGGAGTCTTGGTGTTGGGTTGCAAATTGGAGTCAAAGGTGGCTGAACACACACCGTAGGGCTTGTGTATCTTTACCTCCTCCCCCTTACACTGCACCGCCACACCCAGGCAAATCCCAAGCCTTGCAAATGTGCTATTCTGAGGGTGCTGTGGTTGGTAGGTGGGGCGATTCTAAGGAAGGAGGCTGGAGGTACGAACCCCACTAGCAGGAGCTGTGGAGATCCAATGTCTTTTCACAGCTCTTCCCTCCCAGCGGGTCTACCATCATTTGGGTACACTAGGCTTTGCTTACCTGTAAGAGGACTGTCTTGGATCAGGAGGTTGTGGTACCATGCAGAGCAGAATGGGCAATAGAGGTCCAAGGGGCCGGTGATCTGGTGGCACGTCCTCCTTCCTGTCTCCCTCAGGAACTGCATACTCCAGCCTTGGGACCCAGGCCTGCTGAGGCTCTAGGGTTGTGACTCAGCCCACGTCACAGAGGCCTGAGGGTAATAGAGTAGGCATTTCTTGCCTTTTACTTGTTTTATAATTTAGTATTGATTTCCTATTTCAGCATAGTTTATATACAGTGTTGTGTTTGAGTTCGACAGCAAGGTGATGAATTATGAATGTAGCTGTACCTGTAGTATTTTGGATTCTTTTCCCTGTTAGGTTATTGAAGAATATTGAGTAGCGTTCCCTGTGCGATCAGGTGCGTCCTCGTTGATGAACTCTTTTTGATACATTAGTGTGTTTCTGTTAATCCCCACCTCTGACTTCATCCTTCCCCCATCCCCAATTTCACCCTCTGGGAGCTCTACACTTCTTTTTTCCGTTTGTGAACCTGTGTTTCCTTTGTTTACTACATCCTTTGTATCTGTTTATAGACTCCACATATAAGTGATGTCCTGGGATATGTGTCTTTCGGTCTCTAAATTACCAGAATTAGTGAGCTCATCTACTGCTCCATCCGTGTTGAAGCAAATAGCATGAGTTCATTTTGTTTTCTGGATGAGTGATAGTCGCCAGAATGTAAGTAGCACAACATCTTTATCCATTCATCTCTCGCTGGACATTTCGGTCATTTGCATGTGTGGGCTATGGTAAAGAGTAGCACAACGTCCGTTGGGGTGCAAGTGTTTTATTCCAATGATGGTATTCTCTGGTTATACGAACTGGAGTGCGGTTTCCGTGTCTCGTGGTAGCTCCAGTTTATAGTTTAGTAAGGGACTTGCTTACTGATCTCCATACTGGCTGTTATCAATTTACATTCCCACAACAGCATAGTAGGGTTCCCTTTATTGCTGCCCTCTTGAGCACTTACTCTTTTTAGGCTTTTGAGAACTGCAGCCAGGGAGCACCTCGTCTACGTTTCGTTGCATTCTCTCTTCATGACAGATCCTGAGGATTTTTTCATTTGATGTGCTGTTTTTTAAAACTACGTGTAAGTACCAATGAGCTCTTGAAACATTTCTTCCTGAGAGTCGGGCCAGATTTGAGTTCATTTCAGATCAACTAGCCAAGGACATTGCTCGAGGTGAGGGGTCCTTTGTAGCCCGCAGGCCTTGTGAATGTTAAGTGCCCTTGAGCTCAGTTTTTCAAGTTGTTGTTACGGGGAAAGCGCCACAATGTGGCAGCACTTCTTCGTGTCCTCTGTGTTAACCTTGGGCAAACACAGCCTTAGCAGGAGTCTTGGTGTTGGGTTGCAACTTGGAGTCGAACGTGGATGCACACACACGCAGGGCTTGTGTATCCTTACCTCTTCCCCCTGACACTGCACCGCCACTTCCCAAGCAAATCCCAAGCCTGGCAAATGTGCTATTCGGAGGGTGGTCTGGTTTGTAGGTGGGGCTTTTCTAAGGAAGGAGGCTGGAGGTGGATACCCCACTAGCAGGAGCTGTGGGAGATCTGGTGTCCTTTCACAGCTCCTCCCTCCCAGCGGGTCTACATCATTTGGGTACACTAGGCTTTGCTTACCTGTAAGGGGGCTGTCTTGGATCAGGAGGTTGTGGTACCATGCAGAGGAGAATGGCCAATAGAGGTCCAAGGGGCCGCTGATCTGGTGGCACGTGCTCCTTCCTGTCTCCCTCAGCACCAGCATACCGCAGTCTTGGGACTCAGGCCTGCTGAGGTTCTAGGGGTTGTGTCATCAGCCCACGTCACAGAGGCCTGAGGGTAATAGAGTAGGCACTTCTTGCCTTTTTCTTGTTTTATAATTTAATATTGATTTTCTATTTCAGCATATTTATATACAATGTTGTGTCTGTTTGAGTCCTACAGCAACTTGATGCAGTTCTAAATGTAGCTGTACCTGTAGTATTTCGGATTCTTTTCCCTGTTAGGTTATTGAAGAATATTGAGTAGCGTTCCCTGTGCTATCAGGTGCGTCATCGTTGATGAACTCTTTTTGATACATTACTTTGTTTCTGTTAATGCCAAACCCTTACTTCATCTTTCTCTGATCCCCAATTTCCCCCGATGGTAACTCTACATTTTGTGTCTCCGTTTTTGTGAATCTGTGTTTGCTCTGTACATTACGTTCCTTGGTCTCCATTTTTCGACTGCACATGTAAGTGATATCCTGGGATATGTGTCTTTCTGTCTCTAATTTTCCAGAATTAGTGAGATCATCTACTGCTCCATCCATGCTGCTACAAATAGCATGAGTTCATTTTGTTTTCTGGATGAGTGACAGTCCAGGGGGTATACGTAGCACAACTTCTTTATCCAATCATCTCTCGCTGGACATTCTGGGCGATTGGGTGTCTTGGCTATGGCAAAGAGTACCACAACGACCGATGGGGGGGTGGGCAAATGTTTTATTCCAATGATGGTATTCTCTTGTTATACAAACTGGAGTGGGGATGCCAAGTCTCGTGGTAGCTCCAGTTTACAGTTTAGTAAGGAACATGCTACTGATCTCCATACTGGCTGTTAGCAATTTACATTCCACCAACAGCATAGTAGGATCCCCTTTTCTGCCTACCCTCTTGAGCACTTACTCTTTTCAGGTTTTTTGAGGACTGCAGGGAGGGAACACCTCGTCTACATTTATTTGCATTCTCTAATCATGATAGATCCTGAACATCTTTTGATTGGATGTGCTGTTTTTTAAAAAGCGTGTGAGGATCATTGAGCTCTTGAAACATTTCTGCTTGGGGGTCGGGCCTGATTGGAATTCATTTCACATTACCTAGCCCTGGACGTTACTCCAGGGCAGGGGTCGTTTGCAGCCCCGCAGGCCTTGTGAATATTAAGTGCCCTTGAGCACAGTTTTTCAAGTTGTTGTTACAGGAAAGCGCCACGATGTGGCAGCACTTCTTCGTGTCCTCTGTGTTAACTTGGGCAAACAGAGCCTTAGAGGGGAGTCTTGGTGTTGGGTTGCAAATTGGAGTCGAAAGTGGCTGAACACACACCACAGGGCTTGTGTGTGTTTACCTCTTCCCCCTTCCCCTGCACAGCCAGACCCAGGCAAATCCCAAGCCTTGCAAATGTGCTATTCGGAGGGTGCTGTGGTTTGTAGGTGGGGCGATTCTAAGGAAGGAGGCTGGAGGTATGAACCCCACTAGCAGGAGCTGTGGAGATCCAATGTCTTTTCACAGCTCTTCCCTCCCAGCGGGTCTACCATCATTTGGGTACACTAGGCTTTGCTTACCTGTAAGAGGACTGTCTAGGATCAGGAGGTTGTGGGTACCATGCAGAGCAGAATGGGCAATAGAGGTCCAAGGGGCCGGTGATCTGGTGGCACGTCCTCCTTCCTGTCTCCCTCAGCAACAGCATACTCCAGCCTTGGGACCCAGGGCCTGTTGAGGCTCTAGGGTTGTGACATCAACCACGTCACAGAGGCCTGTGGGTAATAGAGTAGGCATTTCTTGCCTTTTACTTGTTTTATAATTTAGTATTGATTTCCTATTTCAGCATAGTTTATATACAGTGTTGTGTTTGAGTTCGACAGCAAGGTGATGAAGTTATGAATGTAGCTGTACCTCTAGTATTTTGGATGCTTTTTCCCTGTTAGGTTATGAAGAATATTGAGTAGCGTTCCTTGTGCTATCAGTGTGTCATTGTTGATGAATTCTTTTTGATACATTAGTGTGTTTTCTGTTAATCCCAACATCCGACTTCATCTTCCCCGATCCCCAATTTCCCCTCTGGGAACTGTACACTTCTTTCTTCCGTTTGTGAACCTGTGTTTCCTTGTATACTACATCCTTTGTATCCCTTTTTAGACTCCACATATAAGTGATATCCTGGAATATGTGTCTTTTTGTCTCTAAATTACCAGAATTAGTGAGATCATCTTCTGCTCCATCCATGTTGCTGCAAATAGCATGGGTTCATTTTGCTTTCTGGATGAGTGATAGTCGCCAGAATGTAAGTAGCACAACGTCTTTATCCATCATCTCGCTGGACATTTCGGTCGTTTGTATGTCTGGGCTCTGGTAAAGAGTAGCACAACGTCCGTTGGGGTGCAAGTGTTTTATTCCAATGATGGTATTCTCTGGTTATACGGCACTGGAGTGCGGTTTCCCGTATCTCGTGGTAGCTCCAGTTTTTAGTTTAGTAAGGGACTTGCTAACTGATCTCCATACTGGCTATTATCAATTTACACTCCCACCAATAGCATAGTAGGGTTCCCTTTATTGCCTGCCCTCTTGAGTACTTACTCTTTTTAGGCTTTTTGAGGACTGCAGCAGGGAACACCTCGTCTACGTTTCTTTGCATTCTCTAATCATGACAGATCCTGAGCATTTTTTCATTTGATGTGCTGTTTTTAAAATACGTGTAAGTACCACTGAGCTCTTGAAACATTTCTGCCTGAGATTCGGGCCAGATTTGAGTTCATTTCAGATTAACTAGCCAAGACATTTCTCAAGGGCAGGGGTCGTTTGCAGCCCCGCAGGCCTTGTGAATGTTAACTGCCCTTGAGCACAGTTTTTCAATTTGTTGTTATGGGAAAAGGCCAGAAGGCGCCAGCACTTCTTCATGTCCTCTGTGTTAACTTGGGCAAACACAACCTTAGAGGGAGTCTTGGTGTTGGGTTGCAAATTGGAGTTGAATGTGGTTGAACACACACCACAGGGCTTGTGTATCTTTACCTCCTCCCCCTTACACTGCACCGCCAGTCCCCAGGCAAATCCCAAGCCTGAAAATGTGCTATTCTGAGGGTGCTGTGGTTTGTAGGTGGGGTGATTCTAAGGAAGGAGGCTGGAGGTGGATACCCCACTAGCAGGAGCTGTGGAGATCCGGTGTCCTTTCACAGCTCCTCCCTCCCAGCGGTTCTACCATCATTTGGGTACACTAGGCTTTGCTTACCTGTAAGAGGGCTGTCTTGGATCGGGAGCTTGTGGTACCATGCAGAGCAGAATGGGCAATAGAGGTCTAAGGGGCCGGTGATCTGGTGGCACATGCTCCTTCCTGTCTCCCTCAGCGACAGCATACTCCAGCCTTGGGACCCAGGCCTGCTGAGGCTCTACAGTTGTGACATCAGCCCACGTCACAGAGGCCTGAGGGTAATAGGTAGGCATTTCTTACCTTTTTCTTGTTTTATAATTTAATACTGATTTTCTATTTCAGCATAATTTATATACAATGTTCTGTCA